>NC_079437.1:3119931-3344931 GCF_903798145.1 Danio aesculapii | reverse complement strand
GCAGATTATTTCTGGGGCTGATTTAAATGTTGAATATATGCCCGTAAGTGCTCTATTTATACTAAAGCTCTATTTTTAAAAATATTCAAGGGTCATTTGATTATAATCAGTTTTATACCACCTGTATTGTGTTGTCCAGACACATCTAGCTTACACGTTATGCTGGTGGTGTTGTAGTTCTACAAATAAAGAAAGATACTGAGAAGAACAATTACCTGTAAAGCCACTAAAGTTAACAAATAAATTGGACAGAATAATAATAATAATTATTCCTATTATTAAGCTGTAGTATTTTCATAGCAATTTAAACTACCCCTTCAATATGTAAGGAGCTTTGACTGCATATACTCAGGGGAAGAGTGTCTGAGTGCATCAATGACATCAGGTTTTACACTTATTTTGCTGTGCTTGAATGTTAAAGCGGCCCTCCTATGAATTGTCAGTCACTGATATGGCCCCCGCCAATATGAGTTTGAGACCCCTGGTCTAGTATGTATCTTCAGTTAAGATTATTTTAGAAATTTGGATTGAAAACAGGACAAAACTAAGTTAGTTATTATTGTTATTATGATTATAACAGCTCAGGGATGTTTAAGGACAACATGTTTGTGCACTTTCTAAAGATTTGAGTTCTGTTTTTAAATAAAGGGTTGGAAATGAATCATTTTCTTTTTTTAAAAATCCGATTCATAGATTAATCGCAAAATTAATCGAGGGATTAATCGATTATTAAAATAATCGTTAGTTGCAGCCCTACAAAGTACATACATTTGAGTGTGTAACAGAAGAGTACGCAAACTTTGGCACAAACTCCTTCCTCATTAACTGAACGTAATGTTGTTTAGCTACGTCCCCTTTCAATCATCTCCACACATCATCCACATTTCTTTCATATTTAATTACCTACATTATTGGAGATTCAGATGTGTGTTAATCTGATATTCACAAGTCTTTCATGCAGAGAATCTCCTCAGGTCTTTGGATAATATTGATTCGTGTAGTGGTAGTAATGGAGCAAATGAATGCTGGAAAATAGTAAAATACTAAAAGAAAAGAAAGAAAACTAACAGTCCAGCTTCCAGAACTAAAATGCCCATCAGTGCTTCACACCCCAGTCCGGCAGGTGTCAGTAGAGCACCTTTAATGTTGGTTCACCATAAAACACAAAGAAGAAGAGTCCAGTGGAGGAGCTCCAGACTTCTGTTTTGTGTTCACTTTATGATTAAAGTGTTTGCAGTTTCCGGGTCTAAATGGACGAGTTTGAGCTACGAGTACAGTAATAAAGACAAAGAATAAATCTTAAGTGACTTCGTATAGCTTAGCTTAATGTTTAACTTGCTTATAACGGACTCAGTGTTATAATTCAGTCAGGATAGCGTTTTTTTTATCTCAATCCCTTTATCTTGCTTTTGTGCGATACTCTCTGAAAATATGAACTGATAAATAAAGAAATAAACATAAATAAGAAGAGAAACATACCTGTTTGCGTATGAAATAGCAGCTGAAATAACAAAGTCCAGCGTTCCTGATCGCTTTTGTAGAGGAATTTACAGTTGAGCCCCAATATATACTGAATAAAGGCAAGCAGCTGAAGTGTCCGTCAGATAAACAGTCTGGCAGCAGAAGGTTAAATAGAAAAGCTGGAGTGTGTTGTCGTGATTTCTTCAGCACTGAACCTCTACAGGAGTTTTCCTTGCTCTGAGCTTTTACTCGGATAATGCCTCTGCTAACTGTGTGCTCAGCACTACTGCCATCTAGAGGACAATAACAGCAACATCCACTAATCGCCACATCCCCTTTCATTTGAGAGAAAACATCATCTGCAGAGCACAAACAACCGATAAAGAACATTAAACTCTCTAATTGTGGCTAAAAGACAGTCGCCTTCACACATTTTAAATAGAAGTACCCACATAAAAATAGGAGTAAATACTATATAGTGTTTTACTGTAGTAAAGTACATGAATGGATCTGATACTGCTACAAGCAGGACTTAATTTGAGCCTGGTCCTGTTCCGCGATCTTTCCCAGCAGTGCTTTGATTTGTTTATGTAACTTCACGCTGGTGACGCCATTTGTATTTGAATGGTGGAAGGCGGGAACGCGTGTTCGAAAATAGAATTAGTGTTCCAAACCGCAGAATGTTGATAAGAGGATGTGAAAGGTTCTGGTGTATTTCTGGCTATTGATCCCGACACCTGAAGTACTTTAACTGCTAATTTTGCCCACAATATTATTATATGTTGGAGGCGAATCGATCAGAACTATATACTCAGGGCAAAAGTGTAAACAAACTACAAATATGGCGGACACGCGAGGCCAACCGTCAAAAAATAGAGGCTTCGGTAAAATTGTTTGAATAAACATCTAGCCAACTGGAAAATATTTAAATCACGTTTTCCGTGTTATATCTTATCTGCAACAATGTGAACTAATATAAAGGCGTGTTTGGACATTTACCTTCTGAATGTATAGTTATCTAAATACCTGAGGAGATTTCTCAGCATGGAAGACTCGTTAATGGCAGATTAACCTGCTGCTGCTTCTCCAATATAGTAGGTAATTAAATATGAAAGAAATGTGGATGATTTGTCGAGACGACTAAAACGTAGTATAAGAATTGGGACACAGCAAATGAGTTTAGTATGGAGAAGATTGGACTAATTTTTCTTTAATATTTCTTTTGAGTTCTTCTCTTTACTGAGGTGTTCCTACCTTGTTTTGTTGATCTGTATCACAACGAGCTATTATCTCTGCTTTTCTGCAGTAGACATCATGTGTCTTAAGTAAACATCTTAAGTGTGGACATGCAACAAAGAAAACACTTTAAATGTTAAAATATTTTACTTGTATGATGTAATAAAGCTGCAGAAATCATTTAACATGATAAGAAAATGAGTTTTATAATAATATAGACCAATAGAAATAGTTTTTACAATAAAGTTTTAATAATACAAGTCAACAAATGCAATACATGAAATACTGACTAAGAATATCTTTCTGATAAAACAGCAATTATGGATGGAAAACCAGCATTCAGATAGATATCCACCAATTAATAAATTAGTTAATTGAATATTTTTTGTCACGTCACATCTCCATAATCTAAACTTATGCAGTGGTTTGGTTCAGCATGTGATAGATCCATAAGCTTAACATATACATGTTGAGCTGGAAAAGGTATTCATTTGTTCTTGTCTTGAGTCCTTAATCTGGTTTTGAGTCATTTATTCACTATTTGACAGCACCATAAAAGATTAACATATGCAGTCTCTCTGAGCTGTGACAGATTCTTCCATTTGTTAAGTAATTATAGATCAGGTTTTACTATATTCAGCATTATAAAAAAAGAAGCATTGAGACACAAGTTCACACATTCATAATGGAGCTACAGTTACAGATGCAGCACAGAAATGCACAATAATAATAGTGTTGATAATCAGAACAATAATAATTAATATAGCTGCAAGCAGCAATTAAGGGGCCAAGCAGTCCAGAATGAGCAGTTTAGCGGAGATTATCAGAACAAGTGGAACAATGAGAATCTGAAGACATTTTAAGCTTATTATACTGAAAATATAAGAGAATCGTGAAAACAAACACTATATAAATGATTTATTGGTTTAGGTTATGCTGTTACCAAATTTAGGGGTGAGGTCAGAGTGAGAGGACAGTTGTTGTTTTGTTTTTTGACAGTAAGTTTACATTTGCTTTACAGAATCGCAAAAAACTAGGAGGTCTGAATAATCATGCGCAGGTTATTATCATCAGCTCAGGAAGTTCGTTATTTCAAATATAGACAAGCGGCGAGCGCACAAACTCTCTGGAGAAAGTGAACCCGCTTTCACTTTTAGCCAGGCTTGTAAAACTACAACAGGACACGGCAGATTTTGTTCTTCTTGGCTTTGTGGCTGTTCATCAAGACGACGACCTGGTTTATTTGATCTCGAGTCGACCATGGCTTGTTATTATATGTATATATTATAAGGGTGTAATGTCTCGGCTGTGTTTTTGAAGATGGTGGTTCCTTTGTTGTCATTCTTCTGCTTGTGTATGTGCTGGTGACGTGTCTCTGTAAACCAATAGCGTTCAGCTGACCGTCTAGCTCTGCCTTTTGGTACCCTTTTGTCTTGCTTGGTACCCTTTCAAAAAGGTACCCAAAAAGTGGTTCGGTTCGGTTTTTGGTACCCTTTGACAGTAGAAACGGCCATAAAAGTGTACCGAAACATACCACTTTTTAATGTACCTTTTTGAAAGGGTACCAACTACAGTGACAACTACAGTAAATCAATGGTAAATTTCTGCTGTGTTTTCAGCACCATTTCATGTGGAAATGTCATACATTTCCCACAAATGGTTCAGCGGACTGCCATTGTAGAATATTTTAATCAATCTGTATTAATGAATTATCCTCAATTTAAAGAATAACACATTCTCCAGTGTCTTTTAAATGTGTATTGACAGGGTTTAACACATTTTGGGTGCTATGAATACTGAAAGAGTTGTGCTCTTTCAGACGGAACTATTGATTTAACTATTGCCTACATCCGATCCTGCCATCAAGTTACATGTAAAGACAAACAACTCAAAAACCAGAGGTTTGAAAAGATGAATAAATACTTTTTTTTGAAGCTCAAAATGCTATGAGGGTGGATCTACAGATATTTAATATGATTAATGAATGACTCAAACCTGATAGAATTTAAAAATAACTAATCATTTCCCCTATCTGCACATAGAGCAATGAAAGAATCACTCTGAAAGGACTCGTTATTGCAGAGTCACATTAAAGATTTGTTCCAGAACTACCCATCAATATTGCAAGTTTGCATATTTGTATGTTAAGGTTACTCTCAGATGTGACACTCTAGTGTGTTTTCAATGTTTCTGACTGACTGAATCTCACTTGTTTCTCTCCAGTGTGAATCTTCTCATGCTTTTTCAGGCTTCTTAACTGACTGAATCTCATGTCGCAGTGTGAACACATGTAAGGTTTCTCTCCAGTATGAATCCTCTCATGTGATTTCAGATGTGATAACTGACTGAATCTCATGCCGCAGTGTGAACACTTGTAAGGTCTCTCTCCGGTGTGAATCCTCTCATGTCTTTTCTGGCTTCCTAACTGATTGAATCTTTTGTCGCAGTGTGAACACTTGTACGGTTTCTCTCCAGTGTGAATCCTCTCATGTGAATTCATATGCGATAACTGACTGAATCTCATGTCGCAGTGTGAACACATGTAAGGTTTCTCTCCAGTGTGAGTCCTCTCATGTGTTTTCAGGCTTAATAAATGACTGAATCTTTCATTGCAGTGTGAACACATGTAAGGTTTCTCTCCAGTGTGAATCCTCTCGTGTGTTTTCTGGCTTCCTAACTGAGTGAATCTCATGTCGCAGTGTGAACACTTGTACGGTTTCTCTCCGGTGTGAATCCTCTGGTGTGTTTTCAGATGTGATAACTGACTGAATCTCATGTCGCAGTGTGAACACATGTAAGGTTTCTCTCCAGTGTGAATCATCTGGTGTTGTTGTAAGTTTCCAGCTGTAATAAAGGTCTTCTCGCACTCAAAGCACACATACTCTCTCACACCAGTGTGGATCTTCTGATGTTTTCTTAAATTTCCTTCATGTGCAAAACTCTTTCCACACACAGAGCATGAAGGCTTCTCCTTTGCATGAACTCTAAGGTGATCATTCAGGCTTGAAGCCAACAGAAATGATTTTCCGCATTGACCACATGTGTGTGTTTTCTCTCCAGTGTGGATCAACATGTGTCTATTAAGGTTTGATGAGTCTCTGAAACTCTTCCCACACTGAGAACATGTGAATGGTTTCTCTCCAGTGTGAATCCTCATGTGAACCTTGAGATTCTCTTTGTTTGACAGACTCTTTCCACACTGAGTGCAGGTGACACATTTTTTGTCTTTTCTCTTCAGTGAGTCAGTTTTTCCTCTCATTTTAACATGGCGTGTCTCCTCAATCAGGCCTGAAATAAAAGTGAAAGGCAGCGTTTTATATAAGTGATATAAAAAAGATAGACAACAACAATAAAATCCTGATCATTTTGGTCTTCAGCAAGGTACACCGATCTTCCAGTCACCTTCTTCTTATATAAATATTTAATACTTGCCCAAACTATTTTCCTTCATTCATTCAATTTCAACAACTGCTGTAATACATTGAGCCACTAAACACTGTTTGTATGATGTTTTTCTACAGGAGGAAAATGCGAATTACTTCCAAACACTTCAAATATAGTCTGTGTTAGTAAATCCAAGGCTATTGATGAAATCCAGGCATAACACTGTAGGACAACATTTAAGTTGACTGTTCTAGAGCCTACAGCTAATCAATCTGTCAGATTCTGGAGTGCATCACAGCTCTAAGAGGAAAGCGGAGAAGGCAGAGCAATCTGTGAGTTTTCAGAGAAACCCTAGTCATCCAAGATTATTACGATTTTGATTGTACGATTATAGCCTGAGAAATAATCGAGTGCCAACTTCAAAAATTTAGGAGCACCATAAAAAATGAATGAGCACCACTGCAAATTGAATATGAAGAGATTTATTGTATTTGAAAACAATATCAATCATGAATAACAAAAATCAGAAACAACTATCTAACTAATGCTGTAATGACTTGGGCCCAATACCAATTCTACCCCTTACCCCTACCCCTCGTTTTGCGTGTTCACGTCAAGGGGTAGGGGTGTCCTAATTCTCTTTAGCTTGAAGGCGCAGGGCTAAGGGGAAAGGGTGAATACCCCTTCGAACAAAGATTTTTATGGACCACACTCAAAACCAAGGGGTAAGAAAATTTCCCAGAATACACCAGCCACAATGGCAGTATTGCTAAATCCAAAGTATCGCTAGATCCAAAAATTAGTATTTTTCGTCATTATTATGACTTCTTACGACAAACAAACATGTTTTATTATATTCATAACCGCGTTTGTGTTTTACCATCATGCTTTAAAAAAAAAACACACAAAAAAAACTCCGCTAAATTTTGCGACCTATAATCCCTAATAATAACCCCTGTACAGCAGTCCCACAACATTCTGACACTCGAACACCCTGTCAGTAATGTCTAATGGCTGGGAATGAGCTTTTTACAGTGTCTGCTATAATGTTGGTGTTGTTTTTGTGTGTTTATATAGATAAATATGGCCAATATGTTAACACACATTACTGTTATGAACCTTTAGCCACATTAGATCATTATGATAACATAATATATGCCTAAAGTGATCTCCTTAAGATAAATAACACAACTGGAATAACTACAGCAGTCGCAATCGTCTAATCTCATATGAAGCAAGAGATCGCGATGACATATGATGACGTGTGCAGGTGCTGTAGTGCTGTCCTAATTCTTAAGGGTACATTTTGAAGCCCCTCCCCATAACCCTCGGTTGTAAGGGCCAATGGGAAGGGGTACAAAAATAGAATTGAGATTGTGCCTTATTGATGTTTGTGCAATAATTCCAAAATGTATGTCTAATAATTATAGAATATTAATAATGAGGATGACAATAATAGTATTAATGATTTGCATTTCTTGTTATGCTGCATTGAATGTGCTTGAATGTGAGTTATCTGCTATAAAACTGTTATATTATGAAAAATAAATGTAAACAATGTACTATTGTTTTTATATGCATGTCAATTTAATAGACAAATAATATTTCTGCTACAAAACGTAACGTAAGATTATAATAAATAAATTTATTCAACGCTGAAAGCTGCAAAGCAGTCATCAGTAACAAAATAGAAACATAAAAGAAAGAACGGACAAAAGAAAGGAAGAAAAGTCTCACTTCTACTACTCTTTATACGTTTTGGTTCACAGCAAGAAGGTCGCTGTTTCGAGCCTCGGCTGGGTCAGTTGGCGTTTCCATGTGGAGTTTGCATGTTCTCCCTGCGTTCGCGTGGGTTTTCTCAGTGTGTTCCGGTTTCCCCCACAGTCCAAAGACATGCGGTACAGGTGAATTGGGAATTGTCCGTAGTGTATGAGTGTGAATGAGTGTGTGTGGATGATTCTCAGAGATGGGTTGCAGCTGGAAGGGCATTCGCTGAGTAAAACGTGTGCTGGATATATTGGCGGTTCATTCTGCTGGGGCGACCCCGGATTAATAAAGGGACTAAGCTGAAAAGAAAATGAATGAATAAATATATATATATTTATTTATTTTATTTTTTATTTTTTTAAGCCCTGTGCTTAAGATTTTTTTTAACCCCATTAGCAAATCATTTTGCTTGTTTTAAGCATTCACTTAATTTTAAGGTGTTTTTTTCAGAAAACAGGACTTATGCTGTTTCATGTGTCTAGTCCAGGGGTCTCAAACTGCCGGCCCTCTACCTCTGGCCCACAACTGACGTCAAAAACATTACAAGATTCGGCCTACCAAAACATACATTTTAATCACTATCATTGTTGTGCAGTCGCATATACACTTGTGGTTTTAACCCCCACCCACTGGACATTTAGGGTGCTTTCACACCTGCATTATTTGAATTGCAATACAGTTAGTTTTCCCCCTTGGTGTGGTTCGTTTGGGCAGGTGTGAATGTAGCGATCGCACTCGAGTGCGCACCAAAAGTGGACCAAAAAAGCGTAATGAGACATCCTCAAAGAGGTGGTCTCGGTACGCTTTCAAACGAACCCTGGAGCGGTTTGTTTGTGGTGAGAATAGGATCCGAACTTAAACAGACCCGACCGCAAAAAATACTGTGCCTTTTTGGACTAATCCAGCTGCCGTAGGCCAATGCGCTGTGCATTATGGAACGTGGAGGAAGAATATTTGTTGACAGCGCTTTACCAACAGAGAGAGAAATAGAGAGAGAGAGAGAGAGAGAGAGAGAGAGAGAGAGAGAGAGAGAGAGAGAGAGAGAGAGACAACCATGACCTGATGGATCGTTGGTAATATTTCCGGAAGATGAGCTTGTCGCAGTTTAGCTAAATTAATTCACGCCTCCTCCTGAAGTGACGTGCGATGCACCTTCGCTGTTTTGTAATGCATTAAAACATGGTGTTCTAGCCGCAGCTGTGCTTCATTCTCGAAATATATGGTTTGTCTAAAGTGATGTATACAAACTATACAGTATACTATGAGTAGAGATACAATCAGTCAGCGCAGTCGTCCCTCCATAGTCAAAAGTGACATTTTGTGTCTGCCGGTTTGTTTACTTGCGTGAGTTCCATTGGTATTTTCCCGCACATGAATTCTGAACAATCGAAAAGCAGTTTAGGAATTATGTTCAACAACATCTGGCCAATGAGAGATGTGGATTTTGTCAGATGACTGCATTTTGGTTCTTTTCAACTGGTTCGGACCAAAGCAATCAGTGTGGTGTGAAAACGACCCAAAGACGGCAGAAAATGCAACAATGTATCATTTATTGCTCTTGGTCCGGACCAAATGAAGCGAACTACAGATGTGAAAGCACATTTAAAGAACTGTACTATATATTCAGGTAACTTTCGGTTTCTCTCAGTGTGCGGCTGAGAGTAACGCACATGCAGATTATTTCTGGGGCTGATTTAAATGTTGAAATATGTCCGTAAGTGCTCTATTTATACTAAAGCTCTATTTAAAAAAATATTCAAGACACATCTAGCTTACACAATATGCTGGTGGTGTTGTAGTTTTACAAATAAAGAAAGATACTGAGAAGAACAATTACCTGTAAAGTCACTAAACTACCCCTTCAATATGTAAGGAGCTTTCACTGCATATACTCAGGGGAAGAGTGTCTGAGTGCATCAATGACATCAGGTTTTACACTTATTTTGCTGTGCTTGAATGTTAAAGCGGCCCTCCTATGAATTGTCAGTCACTGATATGGCCCCTGCCAATTTGAGTTTGAGACCCCTGGTCTAGTATGTATCTTCAGTTAAGATTATTTTAGAAATTTGGATTGAAAACAGGACAAAACTAAGTTAGTTTTTTTTATTATTATTATGACTATAACAGCTCAGGGATGTTCAAGGACAACATGTTTGTGCACTTTCTAAAGATTTGAGTTCTGTTTTTGAATAAAGGGTTGGAAATGAATCATTTTCTTTTTTTTAAATCAGATCTATCAATTAATCGCAAAAATAATGAACAGATTAATCGATTATTAAAATAATCGTTAGTTGCAGCCCTAAAAAGTGCATACATTTGAGTGTGTAACAGAAGAGTACGCAAACTTTGGCACAAACTCCTTCCTCATTAACTGAACGTTATGATGTTTAGCTACGTCCCCTTTCAATCATCTCCACACATCATCCACATTTCTTTCATATTTAATTACCTACATTATTGGAGATTCAGCTGCGTGTAAATCTGATATTCACAAGTCTTTCATGCAGAGAATCTGCATGATTAATTAAAACCTGTAGGATCATAATAATGCAGTCAGAAGTTAATAATAATTTGTGTAGCTGTAGTAATGGAGCAAATGAATGCTGGAAAATAGTAAGATACTAAAAGAAAAGAAAGAAAACTAACAGTCCAGCTTCCAGAACTAAAATGCCCATCAGTGCTTCACACCCCAGTCCGGCAGGTGTCAGTAGAGCACCTTTAATGTTGGTTCGCCATAAAACACATAAAGAAGAAGAGTCCAGTGGAGGAGCTCCAGACTTCTGTTTTGTGTTCACTTTATGATTTAAGTGTTTGCAGTTTCCGGGTCTAAATGGACGAGTTTGAGCTACGAGTACAGTAATAAAGACAAAGAATAAATCTTTACCGACTTAATATAGCTTAGCTTAATTTTTACTTGTTTAGAACAGACTCAGGGTTATAATTCAGTCAGGATAGCGTGAAATGTGCATCTTGATCCCTTTATCTTGCTTTTGTGCAATACCCTATGAAAATATGAACTAATAAATAAGGAAATAAACATAAGGAGAGAAACATAAATGAGCAAAGAAACATAAATAAGGAGAGAAACATACCTGTTTGCGGATGAAATAGCAGCTGAAATAACAAAGTCCAGCGTTCCTGATCGCTTTTGTAGAGGAATTTACAGTTGAGCCCCAATATATACTGAATAAAGACAAGCAGCTGAAGTGTCCGTCAGATAAACAGTCTGGCAGCAGAAGGTTAAATAGAAAAGCTGGAGTGTGTTGTCGTGATTTCTTCAGCACTGAACCTCTACAGGAGTTTTTCTTGCTCTGAGCTTTTACTCGGATAATGCCTCTGCTAACTGTGTGCTCAGCACTACTGCCATCTAGAGGACAATAACAGCAACATCCACTAATCGCCACATCCCCTTTCATTTGAGAGAAAACATCATCTGCAGAGCACAAACAACCGATAAAGAACATTAAACTCTCTAAAAGACAGTCACCTTCACACAATTTAAATAGAAGTACCCACATGAAAATAGGAATAAATACTATATAGTGTTTTACTGTAGTAAAGTACATGAATGAATCTGATACAAGCAGGGCTTAATTTGAGCCTGGTCCTGTTCCGCGATCTTTCCCAGCAGTGCTTTGCTTTGTTTATGTAAGTTCACGCTGGTGACGCCATCATGTTGTTTGTATTTGAATGGTGGAAGGCGGGAACGCGCGTTCGAAAATAGAATTAGTGTTCCAAACCGCAGAATGTTGATAAAAGGATGTGAAAGGTTCTGGTGTATTTCCGGCTATTTAAGAAATCTGAAGTACTTTAACCGCTAATATTGGCCACAATATTATTATATGTTGGACGAAAATCGATCAGAACTAGACTCAGGGAAAGGTGTAAACAAACTACAAACATGGCGGACGCGCGAAGCCAACCGTCAAAAGTAGAAGCGTCGCTAACATTGTTTGAATGACTTTTAATTAACATCTAGCCGACTGGAAAAGATTTAAATCACGTTTCTGTGTTATGTTTCATCTGCAACAACAATGTGAACTAATATAAATGTGTGTTTGTACATTAACATCTGAATGTATAGTTATCCAAATATCTGAGGAGATTTCTCAACATGAAGGACTCGTGAATGGCAGATGAACCTGCTGCTGCTTCTCATGGTTGGCAATTAAATATGAAAGAAATGTGGATGATGTGTCGTGATGACAAGAACGTAGTACAAGAATTGGACACAGCAAATTAGTTTAGTATAGAGACTATTGGCCTCGTTTAAATCGGCTTACTAAATCGGAGGAAATTTAATTTCAAAAAGAGTAGACTGGCACTTTAATTTCTCTTCTTTCCTCCCTGTATTTCTTCGAGTTCTTCTCTTTACTGAGGTGTTCCTACCTTGTTTTCTGGATCTGTATCACAACGAGTGATTATCTCTGCTTTCCTGCAGTAGACATCATGTGTCTTAAGTAAACATCTTTAGTGTGGACATGCAACAAAGAAAACACTTTAAAAGTTAATATATTTTACTTATATGACGTAGTAAAGCTGCAGAAATCATTTAACATAAGAAAATGAGTTTTATAATAATATAGACCAATACAAATCATTTTTACAATAAAGTTTTAATAATACAAGTCAACATCAATGCAATACAAGCCTATTTAGCACCATAAAAAGGAAATTGAATACTGAATAGTCGAATCAGCGTGTGTTTATATGATTCTGGATTGTTATCTGGTGCTGCTAATCAGTGGAAGTAAACAAATGAATGGGAGAGAGAAAAGTCAGTATTTGTGCCATATTTCAAAAGGAGATATAAATAGAAAATAATCCCATATGTTGGGCATGATCCTTCTATCATGAAGAGGGCTGCGCTTTCTACTTAACTAAAATATATTTGCCTGTAATTACTTAACATGAAAAATACTATAGTAAATACTATAGTGTTTGGAAGCATACTATAGATAATTACTTGAATTAAACGGTCGTAGTATAATATTGCTGCGGTAGTACATCACAACTGTAGTAATAAACAAATCATTCAATAGGCTTTAGTTTTGTACGCTATATTAACAATGCCCTACAGTTTACGCTAACGTTACAGCATTTATTAGTTTATCAGTTTACTATGCTACAGCATTCTGTAGTATTCATTAACAGAGTTGTACACATTACACACTTTACTATGTAGTTCAAAAACATGTTTATTATAAATTACTCTAGTTTTCCCCCCATGTGGATATCTTCCAGACATCAGACACGCATACAAGAGTGTGGATCATGGTTTACATTATTATTTGTTTATATTTTTGTTAGGTGGAAAAAGTCCTTCACTATATCAACCATCTAGTTTTGTAGGGTTGCATTTCTTTTTGTTTGGACGATGAACCATCAACAAACATTCACTGCTGCTGCACATCTCAATGTTCATGTTACCAGTGGTGGTTCTAGTTTAAATGGCACCCTTGTCGATCACCCCATATACAACCCCATATGTGGTTGACTTTTTATTACTCCCATTGGAACACGCAATTATTTAAAACAAACAATTCAGACTGCATAAAAACAAACTGAAATGTTACTAATATTTCACTATCTGGACCTGTCATGCTTTTTCATTATTTCATAATATAGCCTAATAAATTACGCCTTGAATTTTATCGGTGTGCATATAAACAACCGGTATTTACACCGGGAGCAGAGCAGTGAGCGTGCAGGTTTTCTGTGTGCATGCGTCAGTTTGCTTTCACCAGCGTTGTTTCGGTTAACATCTTTACATCTTTATTCTGGGATTACCACTCTATATTAATACACTTGCATGAAGTAAATCATATCTCAAAGCTTTTACTGGGGCTCTTTTTTTTGCACCAC
This sequence comes from Danio aesculapii, assembly GCF_903798145.1. Classification (NCBI taxonomy): domain Eukaryota; kingdom Metazoa; phylum Chordata; class Actinopteri; order Cypriniformes; family Danionidae; genus Danio; species Danio aesculapii. Next base: position 3,331,218 of record NC_079437.1, on the reverse strand, counting down.
CTCCCCATGCCACCCTTAGAAAGATGCCGCCCTGGGGTGCGTTTCCCAAAACCATCGTTAGCCAACTAAGGTCGCAAGTTCCATCGTTACAATCGTAGTTTATTGATTTGCTCCAACGAACATTCGCACACTTGAGCACTTGCAACTACAGCTCTGGAGCTGTAGTTAGAAACATAGTTCCTGGCTGTGTTCTATTTCCACTTATCCCCTATGCCCTATTCATTTACAACATTCAAAGTTGGAATTAATAAAAATAAAAACGCATTAAAGTCTTCACTCTTAGGTGTAATTTGCTTTCAAACTATTTTTACAGTTCAGTTTTAGCGATCTTCATGTTTACAATTGCGCTCCCTTCACAGTGCACTTTGAAAACAGTGATTTCATTTTGAACACAGCCTCATGGCGAAAGCTATAGGTGACCTGTTATTTAAAAGCGGAATTTATGTTACGTCTCCAAAGCTTGTGAAAACGAAAAGCATACGTTAATTCTTTTAATTTATAGTAGGTTATTTATTAAGTATCTGTAATGTATATGACATGGGCCAGCTGGTTAGAACTTTCTGCAATGGTTTACGTGTCAAATTGTAAAAGTAGACTTTTCAAATAAATAAAAAATAAACAATATCCTACTTAATAATAATAATCATCGTCATCATTAATATTATTATTAAAGTAGGATTTTTCATTTCTAATAAAGAATAAATATTACATTTCATTTTATAATAAATAGCCTCATTATTTATAGGATTTATATATGATATTAGAATAGTGTTAACTTTTGTAAGTGATTATATGTTTTAGAATAGAATATGTAATGTTCAACTTCTCAATATTATTAGTAAAGTAAACACAGGCCCTATATGTGCCATTTACTTATATTTCAGTTATGGAAAGCGAGTGCAGGTTTTTACCAAATCTAATATTGGATTTTATTTTAAATGCGTGTGTTTGTGTAAAACAATTTAATTTGCACAAAGAAATGATGGGGTTCCTCTCTAAAGTAGTAGTTACTCCACCCCGTTTAGAACATCATTATGGGCGTTTTACGTAATAACTAACGTGGTTCAAGCAATGGATCTGCGACAGAGAAACTATGCGTTTTGGGTAACGCTCAACGAGTTACGTCGTTATTTGGGAAACGCACCCTTGGGTGATTGCTAGGCCCACACGGAATCTGCGCGGCCAGAATTCCGCAGATTTTTAGCCCATCATTAATTCTGTTTATTTGTGTAAATTTATAGTAATTCAGTTTTTAAATTATTTTCAGTAACATTATCGACCAATATGAAAATATGAATGATTTATTCGCAATAAAGTTTGTAAAGTAATATTTAATGTATTTTAACAGAGATATTATATGAGGCACTTGCATCGTTTACCAAGTAAAGTGGATTTAATTTGATTTGCATAGTAAACATTAAATAAAACGTTAAAAGTTATTGTTTTTTTATTTCATATATTAGGTTTTTAGTTACGATACTCTCAAAATCATTCAGCATAAATCTACAGATTTTTAACAAAATTCTGCGTTGAAATATCCCAAAATGTTCGCAGATTCTGTCTGGACCTAGCGATCGCCAATATTACCCATTAAGTCCGCCACTGCACGTAATGGCTGAAACTCCAGTAAATACTTGGATTATTGCAAAACAAGACAGAGATTTCATTAATGCGATTAAATTGCAGGGTATGTTATTTATATTCTCGTGGATTTTGTATACATGTGGTGGTGTGTATCTGATTTTTATATAACACATGAACATATTTATACACATAGCTAGATCTGAATTATCGCGTTCAAAAGAGTTTTCTAGGATGTATTGAATAAATGTTTATTAAACGCCACCTTTTCTTCTTTTCAGCCAGTTTCTTTAACTTTCCCCCTCTTTATGAGCTAAAACTTTTGGAGTTCTATAAAAGCTGTTTGCAATTTCTTATTTTGGCCGCTTTAACAATTATGAACAACATAAAACAGAAACAATCTACAAACATGGCTGGCCAACGTCAGGCCAACGTCAAAAATAGAAAGGCTTCATCTGCAGCAACGTTAAGTAATATAAAGGCGTGTTTGGATATTACCTTCTGAATGCATGATTATTCAAATACCTGAGGAGATTTCTCCGGATGAAAGACTCGTGAATGACAGATTAACCTGCTGCTGAATCTACAATATAGAAGGTAATTAAATATGAAAGAAATGAGGATGATGTGTTGAGATGAATGAAAGGGGATGCAATTAAGCAACGTAACGGTCCATTAATGAGGAAGTAGTATGTCCCAAAATGTGCATACTCTTCTGTTACATGCTCAAAAGTGCCCCAACTCCTTTTTCTTCACAAAAGTATATACGTTTAGAACGTAAAACTCTGCGAATTGGGACACAGCAAATGAGTTTAGTACGGAGAAGATCAGACTCATTTAAAACGACTTACTAAATCAGAGGAGTTTGTCTTCAAAAAGTAGATTTAGTTTCTCTCATTTTTCATATGGTGCGTCTCCTCCATCAGGCCTGAAATAAAAATAACGCAATAGACAACTAAGAAAACACGATAACTTGGTGCAATTTATAAATCATGCGAGGCACACTGATATTTCACTGATATAAGAGGGATACAAAGTTAGCGTTAGCTCTACTATAAAAGATCTGGGTGTCATATTAGACAGCAATGAAAATCATATATCCCATGTCACAAAAACTGCCTTCTTTCATCTGAGAAATATCGCTAAGTTACAAAATATGCTATCCATCTCAGATGCAGAAAAGCTAGTCCATGCTTTTATGACTTCTAGGCTGGATTACTGTAATGCTCTGTTTGCTGGCTGCCCAGCATCCTCTATTAACAAACTTCAGCTAGTACAAAATGCAGCTGCCAGAGTTCTTACCAGGTCTAGAAAATTTGATCACATCACCCCAATTTTATCCTCCTTACACTGGCTGCCTGTTAAGTTTCGTATTGAATTTAAAATATTGCTTCTTACATATAAAGCTTTAAATAATCTAGCTCCTGTTTATCTAACCAATCTTCTGTCTCGCTACAATCCAACTCAAAACTCAGGGCTTCTGGTAGTACCTAGAATAGCAAAGTCGAGTAAAGGAGGTCGAGTCTTCTCATTTATGGCTCCTAAACTCTGGATTAGCCTTCCTGATAATGTCCGAGGCTCAGACACACTCTCGCAGTTTAAACCTAGATTAAAGACCTATCTTCTTAGAGAAGCATACACTCAATGCATCACTTAGCGGTATGATACATGAATGTGCTCCACGCATCTCGTTTATATACACTATGAACAGCAGCTATGCTAATTATTCTTGATTTTTACCTGGGGATACTCATCCCAAGGCTCCCAGAGATTATGCAGTGCCACTGATGCTAGCACGAGGGAGAACGTGTAAACTCCACACAGAAACGTCGGCTGGCTTGGTAAGGACTAGAACCAGTGACGTTCTTGCTGTGAGGCAACAGTGCTAACCACTAGGCCACCGTGTCACCCATCTAGAAAAGCAAGAGGAGCAGGGGTGGAAGGGGGTATTCTTCAAAACGAAGATGGCTGTGATATGGTACTTAGGGTATTTATAGGGGCTTAAGAATCGTCTGATTGGTGAATCATAAATTGAATAACGCTGGACCGGACGCATGCAATCATAAGCACGTGATCCTCTCGAGATTAGTTTATAAATAAACTTCATGAAAAGAAAGTTGAGACAGACACGTCGCAGATTTGAAGGAACAAAACACAGTGTGAGGTATCATCATAAGCATCATAACCAGTGTTTGTTTATTTTTTAGCAAATATCGATTTCGTTTAGTCTCATTTTAATGTGCTGCAGTTGGGAGTGTGACCATATCGGAAACAAATATGGCGGCGAGCGTAACGGAAGTGACTTTTTGGTCCCCATGAATACTGCAAACCAAATTGAAGATTAGAATGAAATGATATAAGTTTGTACAATCTCCGGCTGAAATAATGTTCTTTTTGAGGTCATTTAAGCAGTTGAAAACAGCTTGCCAAAATTTTTGGGGGAATTGGTTTTGCATCCTAAACACCTCTGAGCTACCCATAGTAGCCGCATTTCCACTATCGGGCCAGTGTGAGCCAGGGCTTTAAATCGGGCCAGGCCGGGCCAATAGCCCAGGAGGTTGAGAAATGAGGCCGAAATCATGTCGCGTTTCCACTGTCGGGCTAGTTGCTCACAGCGCGTCACGCAAACACCGCCCCCAGAACGTCCCCCGAATCAAACGTCACACAACCCGTCACACAACCCGCCCACTTCAGCGGGAACAAAAAACTCAAATTATAACCACAAACACAACCTGGCATCACTACGAGAGCTGGAAGATGGAGAACACCGAAGCGATTGCTTTTTTACTGTTTGTGGTCTGTTGGTGTAAGGCCAGACAGCGATCCCTGGATAAGGACATTCGAGTTCGGCGGCATTTAACGACGTCTATTTGCCTCTGAACATTTTCCTCGGCCCAAATGTTCAGAAGAGCCCTGGTGTCCTCAACTGACCAGTACTGTCTGCTATCCATTTTTTCTTCTTCTTAGTGAGTTGATCAAGTGCGATAGCAAAACAAATGTAAGGGAAGAAAGCATCTTGTCTCCTCTTTACCTGACAGGAAAACTCCGCCTTTGTACGTAACCCCGCCCCGAAGCCCCAGTTGGCCCTCCTTGGCCCAAGGTATTCGGCGGGCCGAAAAAGGCCGGACGCTGGCCGCAAGGAAGCCCCGCTTTGGCCCGATTACGCCCCGGAAGTGATAGTGGAAACGCGACTGGCCTTGGCTCGCCCTGGCTCGCTTGCTGGCGCGATAGTGGAAACGCGGCTAGTGATTACACAATCAGTTGGCGTGTCCTGAAGCTCAGCATTCTTTGATGTATGGTTTCTTACCATGGAGTTGTTTCTCATTCAGGGGGTCAGACAAAGAACATAATCCAAAACCTCAACACCAGCCACATGAACACACTGGAGAGTGAAGCGGCAGAGCTGTACAGATGTATCCACAGAGAGATTTTAAATACTCGGAGGGGGGCACACACCAGACCAGAAGCCCACATAGTCACACCACATCTTTTTTATGAACATCCTTTGCATTCAAAAAGATGTTATGCTGTATTTATGTCATGTGTGCAGCTTTTGGTCCATGTGTTTCTTAAGCTGCACCAAATGAGCGAACCTCTGTAGACACTGATCACATCTGTAAGGTTTCTCTCCAGTGTGAATCCTCTCATGCGTTTTCAGATGTGGTAACTGACTGAATCTCTTGTCGCAGTGTGAACACTTGTACGGTTTCTCTCCAGTGTGAATCCTCTCATGTCTTTTCAGATGTTCTGACTGATTAAACCTCTTGTTGCAGTGTGAACACTTGTAAGGTTTCTCCCCAGCGTGACTCCTCTGGTGCAGTTTCAATTCTCCAGATGTAATAAAGGTTTTCTCACACTCAAAGCAAACATACTCTCTCACACCAGTGTGGCTCTTCATGTGTATATTATGCTGTGATAATCGGCCGAAACTCTTCCCACACTGAGTGCATGTGAATGGTTTCTCTCCAGTATGGATCCTCATGTGTAGACTAAGGGATGATAATTGGCTGAAATTCTTCCCACACTGAGTGCATTTGAATGGTTTCTCTCCAGTGTGCATCATCATGTGGTGATTAAGGTTTGATAATTGGCTGAAACTCTTCCCACACTGAATGCATGTGAATGGTTTCTCTCCAGTGTGGATCTTCATGTGTTGATTAAGGTTTGATGATTGGATGAAGCTCTTCCCACACTGAATGCAAGTGAATGGTTTCTCTCCAGTGTGGATCCTCATGTGTAGATTAAGGGACGATGATTGGCTGAAATTCTTCCCACAGTGAGTGCATGTGAATGGTTTCTCTCCAGTGTGGATTCTCATGTGTAGATTAAGGGATGCTGATTGGCTGAAACTCTTCCCACACTGAGTGCATCTGAATGGTTTCTCTCCAGTGTGGATCATCATGTGTAGATTGAGGGATGATGATTGGCCGAAACTCTTCCCACACTGAGTGCATGTGAATGGTTTCTCTCCAGTGTGGATCTTCATGTGTTTATTAAGGTTTGATAATTGGCTAAAGCTCTTCCCACACTGAGTACATGTCAATGATTTCTCTCCAGTGAGAATCATATTCATGTGAATCTTAAGATATTTTTCCTCAACTTTGACATGATGTTCCTCTTTACTCGCCACATTCTCTTCAATTAGGTCTGAAATGAAAAAAACTGGTTTTTATTAAGTATTTAAAACTCTTATCAAAAGCTGAAGTCAAAAGGTGTTAAAATCATTCTCTACACAAGCTGAAATTGATTTTAATTCCGTTGATCATCAGTTACAGTGCAAAAAAGCTTAGTTTCTACCTTTTATATGGAGTATAGTGTGTGTGTGTGTGTGAGAGAGTGTGTGTAAGACACATTTGCACACTTACCTTGACATGTTTGAGAAAAAAGAATCACCTCAGCTCTCAGTGCATTTCTGCATGCACACTATAATTTGCTGTGTTACTCCATAGAACTCAATATAACAGCCCAAAATGTTTTTGCACTGGCCTATATAAGGGTTAATTTTGCCAACTGATGATCAACAGTAAAGATGACAAATTGTCCCCCTTCTCAACTAGGTAAACCACCAACAATCAAAAGTGCATGATTATTTGGCGTCATGGCTTTACAATCAAAAATGTGATTATCACTAAAGTCAATGGGGTAGAAACAGCCACAAACATATTGAAAGTGTAGTCAATTTGAACAATACACAAGGATTTATTGAGCCTTTTTGAAAACAAATGTTCTCTGGTTTAGTAATCTGCACAGATTTATTAAAGGAAAAATAAAACACAGGACCACATAGCCCTGTGAGAAAAGTTTCCCCCGTTAAAACATAACTGGTTTAATCACACCTGAGTTTAATTTCTCTATAGCCACACCCAGACCTGATTACTGCCACACCTGTTAGCAATCAAGAAATCACCTAAATAAGACCTGCCTGACAAAGTGAAGTAGACCAAAAGAGCCTCAAAAGCTAAACATCATGTAGAGATTCAAAGAATTTTGAACAAAAATGAGAAAGAAAATATCTCAGATCTGCCGGTCTGTTACATCACAAACCATTTTTAAGAGAAGTCATTAGTTTAAAGATCATGTCTTGAGCATCTGATTTTTACCTTAGAGCTTGTGTGCTTTTATTCTCTCTGTCTCACTCGTGGTTCATGTACTGCATGTAATGAAAGACAATGACAAGGCGCATTGTTGACTTTTGGTAAAGTGTAGGCTACTATAGCATATAACAATGTTGCTGTTTACATATGATCTCACATTAATGTGTCTACATGTTTTATAGGCTGTAAAATGGCTCAGTTTGGTGCAGAGTAAATCATTATATAAAAATAAAGAAAATCTGTGGGTTTATTTGATTCGTAGATTAGGCTGTGGACCATTAAAAAAACAAAAAATTAAGAACTATTAATAACTAATTTTCACAAATGGAAAAAAGGTTGGTTTGTTGGTTGTACACTAAATCATAAAAACTATAGCCTATTTGTTGTGTTTAGGAGCGGTTCTCAAGCGCGTTCTGATGGAGAGAAAACCCTGACCCTCTGACTTGAGGCTGGTTTGTTTTCAAAGCAGAGCACAATTCAGAAAGTTTTGTTTTGCGGCTTCTTTCTCCAATTGTGCAAATAAACCGAGGTGTTTAGGACGCGGATCCAGGACAGAGGCAATGTCACTAGGCAATGACTGAATCAGCTGCATATTGTGCGCGAGTGTTGTTGTTGATGTTATAATTGTAATATTTAAGAATATTGTGATATTCAAGGTTTATGAAGTCTCTCCTCCATCTTTAAAAGTTCTCCGTAGTCGTCTTTACAAAACAAACACCGCTGTCAACTCATCAGAAACCCCAACTCTGCTTTCATTTGATTAGAGAATGAAAGACGCGACTGACATAACGCAGTTAAAAAAAGGAAACTCAGAGCGGGAAAAGTGCGAGCGCACAGCATGCTTGCAGCAAAAACACAAGGCGTGCAGGGCACATAAGCAACATGCAAAACATTCGTGGCTGTTATAAACTATTCAAAAGATGAGTCTCTCCATGCAAAAAAAGCATTTGGTGTGATCGGCCCCTTATCGGTTTATCGGTGTGATCGGTGATCGGTTTATCCAAGATGGCGCCGATGACGATGGCAGCCTCCGTGTCATACTCTGCAGTAGTGTTTGTGTTTTTGTTAGTTTGTCCTGTCTCGAGTCATATTCCTACAATTAGTTTCACCAGAGACGAATTGTTGGACATTCGGGCACATACACCACCGAATATTTTTCCATACCTGGATTTATCTGATGTTCTGTTGGACATCGTAGTCGGCGGAGCCGCAGTGCTACTCAAATGCTTTCAAGCGCGCAGACGAGGAAAGCGTGCAGGCGCGCTTGTGAAACTCAGACAGCGCGGATTTCGGACCGCGCTGCCTAGCATCCATCTAGCAAATCTCCACTCTCTACCCAACAAAATAGACGAACTCATTCTGCTCTCTTAGACAAACAGGGATTTTCTGCATTCAGCTGCTCTGTGTTTCACGGAAACCTGGCTGAACGACACCATACCGGACAACGCGCTTCACCTACCGGGCTATCAGCTGTTCAGAGCGGATCGCGACGAAGAATCAACGCGGAAATCACGCGGTGGCGGGACGAGCTTTTACATCAATGAAAGGTGGTGTACAGATGTAACAGTTTTAAAGAAGATGTGCTGTCCAGATCTCGAAGCACTGTTTATTAACTGTAAGCCTTTTTACTCCCTGCACGAGTTCTGCTCGTTCATCCTCGTCAGTGTTTACATTCCTCCGCTCACGCACACGAGTCTGGCGATACAGAAACTAGCTGATCAGATCACGGTGTTAGAGCAACAACACCCGGACTCTGTTTTAATCATTCTCGGGGATTTTAACAAAGCAAAACTGTCCCGTGAACTGCCAAAATATAGACAGCATGTTACATGTCCCACAAGAGACAGAAATATTCTGGATCACTGCTATAATACAATAAAGGATGCATACCGCTCCGTCCAACGAGCAGCTTTGGGACACTCTGACCATTGTTTGATTCATCCCATTCCAACCTACAGGCAGAAACTGAAAACAGCCAAACCTGTATTAAGATCTGTGAAAAGATGGACTAACGAAACAGAGCGGGATCTACAAGCTGTTTCGACCTCCCTGACTGGAGTGTTTTTGAAGCTGCTGCAAACGATCTGGATGAGCTTACAGAGACTGTAACATCTTATATCAGTTTCTGTGAAGACGTGTGCATTCCTACCAGGACTCAACTCACATACAACAATGACAAACCATGGTTCACTGTAAAACTCAGACAGCTACGTCAGGCCAAGGAGGTTGCTTACAGGAATGGGGATAGGGCCTTGTATAAGCAGGCCAAATACACACTTTAAAAGGAGATCAGAGTCACAAAAAGGAACTATTCTGAGAAACTAAGGGGTCAGTTCTCTTCCAGCGACTCAGCATCCGTGTGGAAAAGTCTGAAAAACATCAAACTACAAGACACCATCCCCAGCACTGTAGACAATGAACGACTTGCAAATGACCTGAATGAGTTTTACTGCCGGTTTGAGAAAACCCCCCACACCCACTCTGAACTGCTCTTCACGCCACCATTAACACCTCCACCACCCCCTGCCTCCCCCATACCTGCCCTACAGTTCAGTGAAGAGGAGGTGTGCCAGGTCTTCCGGAAACAGAAGAGGAAAAAAGCACCAGGCCAGATTTTATAACACCAGCCTGTTGAAAATCCTGTGCTGACCAACTGGCCCCCATCTTCACCCTGATCTTCAACAGATCACTGGAGCTGTGTGAAGTGCCCTCCTGCCTCAAACGCTCTACCATCATCCCCATACCAAAGAAACCCAAACTTACAGGACTAAATGACTACAGACCGGTGGCACTAACATCTGTGGTCATGAAGTCCTTTGAAAAACTGGTGCTGGCCCACCTGAAGGACATCACTGAACCCTCACTGGACTCTCTTCAGTTTGCCTACAGAGCAAACAGGTCTGTGGATGATGCAGTAAATATGGGACTGCATTATGTTCTGCAACATCTAGACAGACCAGGGACCTATGTGAGGATCTTGTTTGTTGACTTCAGCTCGGCGTTTAACACTATCATCCCAAAACTTCTCCTGCCCAAATTAACTCAGCTCTCTGTGCCCAACTCTGTCTGTCAGTGGATCAACAGCTTCCTAAAGGACAGGCAGCAGCTGGTGAAGCTGGGAAAATTCTCATCTAGTATCCGCACAATCAGCACTGGCGCCCCCCAGGGGTGTGTCCTCTCCCCACTGCTCTTCTCCCTGTACACCAATGACTGCACTTCAAAAGACTCCTCTGTGAAGCTCTTGAAGTTTGCAGACGACACCACAATTATCGGCCTCATTCAGGACGGTGACGAGTCTGCTTACAGACAGGAGGTTAAGGAGTTGGCTGTCTGGTGTAGCCACAACAACCTGGAGCTCAACACGCTCAAAACAGTGGAGATGATAGTGGACTTCAGGAGAAACCCCCCTGCTCTCCCCCCACTGAGCATCATGGACAGCATTGTGGCAGCAGTGGAGTCATTCAGGTTCCTGGGCACCCCCATCTCTCAGGACCTGAAGTGGGACACTCACATTGACTCCATTGTCAAAAAAGCTCAACAGAGGCTGTACTTTCTTCGTCAGCTGAGGAAGTTTGACCTCCCAAAGGAGCTCCTGAAACAGTTCTACACCTCCATCATTGAATCAGTCATCTGCACATCAATAACTGTCTGGTTTAGCTCAGCTACTAAATACGACCTCCAAAGACTACGTCGAATAGTTCGGACTGCTGAGCGAATCACTGGTACAACCCTTCCTACTCCCCAAGAACTGTACTTATCCAGAGCGAGCAGAAGGGCTGCCAAAATCACTCTGGACCCCTCACACCCAGCACACTGCCTCTTTGAACTTTTACCTTTTGGTCGACGCTACAGAGCACTGTGCACCAGAACAGCCCGACACAGAAAACAGTTTCTTCCCTCAGGCAATCCATCTCATGAACACTTGATGATAATAATTGTGGAACCAACATCACTACTTGCCATACACTTTTATACACATATTCACTTATTTAACAACACACTTTACATGCCAATTTGCACATAACAGCTGCACATATAACGTTGTATATAGTAATAAACATGTACATACACTTGTCAATCTGTATATTTGCACTCACTACTTACTTCTATTTTTTAAAAATATTTATTATCTGTTTTTTGTCCTGTCTCTGTAATCCTGTTGCACTGTAGAAGCTCTGTCACCAAAACAAAATCCTAGTATGTGTGAACATACCTGGCAATAAAAGCTCTTTCTTTATTTATTTCTTATGCAGCCAAACTTAACAAAATACATAAAATAATATTTTTTAATCGTTTAACTGATATCATTAATCAGTTAAAAACACCGCCTTTTGGTTCCCTAAAAGACAAGCAAATAAACTCATATTGTAGGACTCCTCATTTACTCTCAAGGCCATCGTATACCCCGGTATACCACACTGACAGCCCATTAGAGGCTGGACTTGTCAAGGTGAGAATTGGCTATGAATATTCATAAGGAAGGCCCACCCAAGCATACAGACTTTATAGCAAAAGAGTGTCTTATCTGATGTAAATCAATATATTGTTTAAAGTGAATGAGCAAACAGGGGGATTTTCAGATCATCTGGAGGCAAAAACTCTAACCATTATCAATTAGTTAAAAAAGCTGTATAAACACATTTATGACCTGCTGTTTAGCTTGATTTCTGTGACTCCACACACACACATGCTGCTTGTATATTATTTTAGCATAGTGTGTGCTTAATACAGTGTCATCAGACTTTAGCCTTATTATATTTTTTATATTATAATGTTTAACAAATCTCTTTTTACTTACCATTTGATCAAAACATGGGAATAAAAGACAACTGAGCTTCACTCCTTATTTTTTACCTTTACTTTTCTTTGTCTTCATATAAAATCATTTGTTTTTTGTGCTTGTTCAGTAAATCAGATCAACTGTTCAAATCTTTTGATCATTATTGTTCTTCAGGCTTATTAATGAAGAATCAGGAATAAACACCAACCTATTTGTTGTTCAGTATCTTCATGTTTAATTCTGCAGGGTTCTGGATCACTCATGTTCTCGCTGTCCTTCAGTAAACTCTTCACTCGAGCCTGATGGAAATATTCCAGTATTGATAACAGAAACACTTGCATTAAATATTCAGTATATAATTTACAATCATAACCGTTTCCTAAACATCATTAACTGTATTAAAAACATACAAACAACAACAACAAAAACAACAACAACAACACTGATAAAATGTCTTAAAGTCCAATCAATGATAATATTGTAAGATTCCTCCAGAAAACACATTTTTAAAACATTTGACTCAAAATATTTCCTGAATTAAAACACTCTCTAATATCATTTTATAAATGCATCCTATTAAAATATATTTTATCATCAAAATATTCTTACACAAGCTACAAATAGGCGTTTCTTCCCTGTTCAATAAATGTATGCGCAGGTATTGAGTGGCCGATTCTACATCTCATGTGTGCAGCGTGATCATGTCTCTGATTGTTTACATTTATCTCTCAATATTTTAATGAATTAAGTGTTTTATATTATTATACTAATCCCAAATTCTGTTTTACTGCTAAATAAAGTGTTTGCGTCTCTTCAAGTGTTTACACAAGCATATGTTCAGTTAAAAAGTCAATATTCAATATAATCAACATTAAACTACCTCTTAGTGAATGAATTAGATGGAGATACAAATGAAAGGTGTCCAGATAACCCGTGAGTAAAACATTACAAGAGTGTTTACAGCGTAGCATCGAGCTAAAAACAAGAGAGTATATTAGCATTGACCACATATGTTACAGCAGTTCAAACCGCAAGATAATTCCCGCAAGTCTGCGAACGCTACTATGGTCAGATATCATACACTTACTCTGAATAGACGAACAACACCCGTAACATCAGAGGAATTAAAGCAAGTAATAATCAAACAGCGAAGCTCAGCTCTCTCTGATCTCCGCCTCAGAATAAGCGCCGTGGGCGGGATATTTGGCTGCACGTTGATCAGCGAAAGCCGATTGGCTGCCTTTAGGTGGCTCAGCGAAAGCTGATTGGCTGCAGGTATACAAGTCAGGAGAAATAGTAAGTGGTTTGTTTTGGGAGTGCACCTATTATCAAGTGTTTTGGGTTGACTTTATATTTTCTTAAAATAATGTTTAAACTACGTTAAGCGTTTTAGAATGTAGCAACTTAATTTAGCTTAGCATTAGCAAAACTTTGAACTTGCTTTCATGTAATGGATTCAGGACTAACGTTATATTTCAGTCAGGATAGCGTGAAATTTGCATTTTAATTTCTTTATCTTGGTTTTGTGCGATAGACTCTGAAAATATGAACATAAAGAAGGTAAGAAACATAAATAAGGAAACATATACCCATGAGAAGTGTTTAGTTGACACCGTGGTAATATGCTCGTTTGAGGTCCGCTCGCCTTAACTGCAATGTAGACGAGAGCAGGTGGCTGCAGTGAGAGGAGGACTCAAAAAAATACAGCAGAAATCAGACTTTTTAACTTTATAGTATATATTATAGTGTTTTTGAACATGTTTTTTTTTTCAGAATTGGGTTATGTTCATAGTTGTTGTGATACCAGAGCAGCTATAGAATTACTTTTTTATTATATGGTTCAAAAGCACTATAGTATTGCTATAAAATACTCAGGCCCGGATTAAGAATTCAGAGGCCCCTGGCTGCACCCCTAGTTGAATTAAAAAATAAGATTTATATATCTATCTATCTATCTATCTATCTATCTATCTATCTATCTATCTATCTATCTATCTATCTATCTATCTGTAATGTATTGCCCGCATTTTTGTAAATAAATGATATACAGTACATATATTTCCAGTCTTCATATAATAAACAAATTTTTAAAGCATTTAAAGCAAACTTAGAAAAAAAATACTAATACATATAGTGAAAATTAATGCATTTTAATATACTTGTTCACGTGCAATGAAGCAGAACTAAAATTTATATTTAAGGGTATTTTTAATGTGTAACTTCTACAAACTTATAATGCATGTGATTTGGATAACACCTCTCCAATCCAGTTCTATGAATCCGAGTCCTTCATAATACACACACTAATTAATGATTCCTACTAGTCTTCCTTAAGATGAAGAGTAGGCAAAATCTGATATGTAGTGGGGGGAAAAAAAGAAGAACGTGTTCATCAGACACTGGATTCGATCTGGATTCATGATCGATCACGTCAAAACATGTTTCCACTACGCCCACCAACTTGTAAACAAAGAGTCGCTGTCATTTCTGGAGGAGATTCACCATCATGACCAAGTTGTGGATTACTTCAGAAGAGCAGCGCGATCAGACGATCATTATCCAGAGGATGATTATGTGTAGAACGGCCATAAATGAGGTTGGTGTCATGATCTCGTTCCTTTTGAGTGTGCATTCACATTGGGCATTGTGAAAATATGCCAATTTTGTTTGATTCAGATGTTTATAAACGAAACTGAGACAGCTGCTGTTTAATTTTATTGGTGATTCCAAAAACGTAATGTAATCGAAAGCTTAGCCAACAGTTTTAAAGAATTTGATGTTTCCCCATTTAGACAGAATGCCTGAGCATACTGCCCGAAAGGGATCTCAAAGATGGCCGCCGAGTGAAATGACTCGCCGTAAAAGAGACTTTGGCGCAACACATTTACAACCCCACCCCCTGCAGTGTAGGGGTGTCAAAGTATTGGAAAACAGTATATGGTCACTCAGCCTTTTCAAACATGATTCGGACATGAAAAATCCTTTCCACTAGAGAAGATGTTTTGCTGTATTTATGTCATGTGTGCCGCTTTTTGTCCATGTGTCTCTTAAGCTGCACCCAATGAACGAAACTCTGTAGACACTGATCACATCTGTATGGTTTCTCTCCAGTGTGAATCTTCTCATGTCTTTTCAGATTTCCTAAATTACTGAATATCTTGTCGCAGTGTGAACACTTGTACGGTTTCTCTCCAGTGTGAATCCTCTCATGTGTTTTCAGATGCGATAACTGACTGAATCTCTTGTCGCAGTGTGAACACTCGTACGGTTTCTCTCCAGTGTGAATCCTCTCATGTCTTTTCAGATGTTCTAACTGATTAAACCTCTTGTTGCAGTGTGAACACTTGTAAGGTTTCTCCCCAGCGTGACTCCTCTGGTGCAGTTTCAATTCTCCAGATGTAATAAAGGTTTTCCCACACTCAAAGCAAACATACTCTCTCACACCAGTGTGGCTCTTCATGTGTATATCATGCTGTGATAATCGGCCGAAACTCTTCCCACACTGAGGGCATGTGAATGGTTTCTCTCCAGTGTGGATCCTCATGTGTAGATTAAGGGACGATGATTGGCTGAAATTCTTCCCACACTGAGTGCACGTGAATGGTTTCTCTCCAGTGTGGATCTTCATGTGTTGATCAAGGTTTGATGATTTGATGAAGCTCTTCCCACACCGAGTGCATGTGAATGGTTTCTCTCCAGTGTGGATCTTCAAGTGTTGATTAAGGTTTGATGATTGGCTGAAGCTCTTCCCACACTGAGAACAAGTGAATGGTTTCTCTCCAGTGTGGATCCTCATGTGTAGATTAAGGGACGATGATTGGCTGAAATTCTTCCCACACTGAGAACAAGTGAATGGTTTCTCTCCAGTGTGGATCTTCATGTGTTGATCAAGGTTTGATGATTTGATGAAGCTCTTCCCACACCGAGTGCATCTGAATGGTTTCTCTCCAGTGTGGATCATCATGTGTAGATTGAGGGATGATGATTGGCCGAAACTCTTCCCACACTGAGTGCATTTGAATGGTTTCTCTCCAGTGTGGATCTTCATGTGTTTATTAAGGTTTGATAATCGGCTAAAGCTCTTCTCACACTGAGTACATGTCAATGATTTCTCTCCAGTGAGAATCATATTCATGTGAATCTTAAGATATTTTTCCTCAACTTTGACATGATGTTCCTCCTCTTTACTCGCCACGTTCTCTTCAATGAGGTCTGAAATGAAAAACAAACAAACTGTTTTTTATTAAGTCTTTAAAACTCTTATCAAAAGGCGCTAAAATCATTGGCTACACAAGCTGTAATTTTGATTTTAATTCCGTTGATCATCAGTTACAGTGCAAAAAGAATCACCTCAGCTCTCAGTGCATTTCTGCATGCACACTATAATTTGCTGTGTTACTCTATAGAACTCTATATAACAGCCCAAAATGTTTTTGCACAGGCCTATCTAAGGGTTAATTCTGCCAACTGATGATCAACAGTAAAGATGACAAATTGTCCCCCTCCTCAACTAGGTAAACCACCAACAATCAAAAATGCATGATTATTTGGCGTCATGGCTTTGCAATCCAAAAATGTGATTATCACTAAAGTCAATGGGGTAGAAACAGCCACAAACATATTGAAAGGGTAGTCAATTTGAACAATACACAAGGATTTATTGAGCCTATTTGAAAACAAATGTTCTCTGGTTTAGTAATCTGCACAGATTTATTAAAGGGAAAACAAAACACAGGACCACATAGCAGCCCCCCCCCCCATCTTTAAGTAACCTCAAGCTGAAGCCAACTTGGGTTCTGCAGCAGAACAATGATCCTGAGCACACCAGCAAGTAAGGGTGCACCAACCAGTTATTAGGTTTAGGGGTCAAACACTTTTTCAGACAGGGTCATGCAGTATTGCAGTAAACCTTTATGCCAAAAGTGCATGATGTGTTTACTTAATGAGTGTGACAAACATGCAAAAGACTCATATTGTAGGACTCCTCATTTACTCTCAAGGCCATGGTATACCCCGGTATATCACACTGACAGCCCATTAGAGGCTGGACTTGTCAAGGTGAGAATTGGCTATGAATATTCATAAGGAAGACCCACCCAAGCATACAGACTTCATAGCAAAAGAGTGTCTTATCTGATGTAAATCAATATATTGTGATGAGATGGAAACCTCATCAAGATGGCGCCGCGGATGGCCGCGTTGGTGTGGAGCTCTTCAGTGTTTGCACTGTTTTTGTTAGTCTGTCCTGTTTTATGTTTATCGAACACGATCAGTTACACCAGGGACGAGCTGCTGGACATTCGGCAGTGCACACCAACTAATCAAGAACTGGATTTTGATTTTTGTGGCGTTTTGCGGAACATTGTAGTCGGCGGAGCAGCAGCACTGTGGAAAAGCTACAAGACGCGCAAGCGTGGGAAGCGAGCCGGCGCGCTCGTCAGGCTAAGACAGCGCGGCTTCAGAACGGCGCTGCCCAGCATCCACCTGGCGAATCTCCGCTCTCTTCCTAACAAAATGGACGAACTACTTCTGCTCACATGCAAAAACAAGAACTTTAACAACTCTGCTGTCCTGTGTTTCACGGAAACCTGGCTAAACGAAGCCATTCCGGACAGTGCATTAAACCTACCGGACTTTCAGCTGTACAGAGCAGATCGCGATACGGAGTCAACAGGCAAAACGCGCGGTGGTGGGACATGCTTTTACGTCAACAGAAGGTGGTGTACGGATGTAACTGTGTTAAAGAAGATGTGCTGTCCTGATGTGGAAGTGCTTTTCATTAACTGTAAGCCGTTTTATTCACCAAGAGAGTTTTCCTCGTTCATTCTCGTCTGTGTTTACATTCCACCACAAGCACACGTGAGTACTGCGCTGCAGCAGCTGGCTGATCTGATCACAGAGACAGAACAACAACACCCGGACTCTGTTTTTATCATACTTGGGGACTTTAATCAGGCAAAACTCACACATGAGCTGCCTAAATTCAAACAGCACATTACATGCCCCACCAGAGACAATAACATTTTGGACCATTGCTACACCACAATAAAGGATGCATATCGCTCCGTCGCCAGAGCAGCTCTAGGACTCTCCGATCACTGCCTGGTTCATCTTATACCAACTTACAGGCAAAAACTTAAAACTACTAAGCCAGTATTAAGGACTGTCAAGAGATGGACCAACGACACAGAGCAGGTCTTACAAGCCTGTTTTGAATGCACTGACTGGAATGTTTTTGAAGCTGCAGCCACAGATCTGGACGAGCTCACAGAGACTGTAACATCATACATCAGTTTCTGTGAGGAGTTATGCATCCCTACCAGGACCTACTTGTCATTTAACAATGATAAACCATGGTTCACACCAAAACTCAGACAGCTTCGTCAGGCCGAAGAGGATGCTTACAGGAGTGGTGACAGGATCCTGTACAATCAGGCCAGGAACACATTGACAAAGGAGATTGGTGTGGCTAAGAAAAGCTATGCCAAAAAGCTGCAAAACCAGTTTTCAGCTAACGACCCTGCATCACTGTGGAGAGGCTTAAAAGATTTTACTAATTACAAGACACCATCCCCCAGTATCGACAGCAATAAACATATTGCAAACGAGCTGAATATGTTCTAGTGTAGATTTGACACCTCTGACCAGACACCTCACACCCGCCTGGACCATCTCCCTACACAGCCATCAACACCACATCAACACAGCCTGGACCATCTCCCCACACAGCCATCAACACCACATCAACACAGTCCGGACCATCTCCCTACACAGCCATCAACACCACATCAACACAGCCCGGACCATCTCCCTACACAGCCATCAACACCTCCAGCCATCTTCCTCTCCCCCCCTGCACTTCAGATCAGTGAGGATAATGTGCGCCAGATCTTCAGTAAACAGAAGAGAAGGAAAGCACCAGGGCCAGATGGTGTCTCACCAGCCTGTCTGAGAACCTGCGCTGACCAGCTGGCTCCCTTTTTCTCACAGATCTTCAATAGATCACTGGAACAGCGCAAAGTTCCATCCTGCTTTAAGCGCTCCACTATCATCCCAATCCCGAAGAAGCCAAAGATCACAGGACTCAATGACTACAGACCTGTGGCCTTAACATCTGTGGCCATGAAGTCATTCGAAAGACTGGTGCTAGCATATCTTAAAGACATCACTGGACCCCTGCTGGACCCCCTGCAGTTCGCCTATATAGCAAACCGGTCTGTGGATGATGCAGTCAACATGGGACTGCATTATACCCTACAACATCTGGACAAACCAGGGAACTACGCAAGGATTCCGTTTGTGGACTTCAGCTCTGCCTTTAACACCATCGTCCCATCACTGCTTGAGTACAAACTGACCCAGCTCTCTGTTCCTAGCTCTGTCTGTCAATGGATCACCAGCTTTCTGACAGATAGACAACAGCTAGTCAGAATGGGCAAAATCCCATCCGACAGCCGCACCATCAGCACTGGTGCCCCCCAGGGATGTGTTCTCTCCCCACTGCTCTTCTCTCTGTACACCAACGACTGCACTGCAAAAGACCCCTCAATCAAACTCATTAAGTTTGCAGACGACACTACTGTTATCGGCCTCATCCGGACCGGTGACGAGTCTGCATACACACAGGAGGTGGAGCGGTGTTATGGTGCAGATACAACAACCTGGAGCTGAACACGCTAAAAACAGTGGAGATGATAGTGGACTTCAGGAGAAACCCCCCTGCACTCCCCCCAATCACCATCATGAACAACACTGTGGCTGCAGTAGAGTCATTCAGGTTCCTGGGCACCACCATCTCTCAGGATCTGAAGTGGGACATTCATATAGACTCTATTTTGAAGAAAGCCCAGCAGAGACTGTACTTCCTTCGTCAGCTGAGGAAGTTCAACCTGCCACAGGAGCTGCTCGTACAGTTCTACTCAGCTGTCATCCAATCCATCCTCTGCACTTCAATCACCGTCTGGTTCCGCTCAGCTGCCAAAACCGACCTCCGTAGACTACAGCGAATAGTCCGGACTGCTGAACGAATCACTGGCACAACCCTTCCTACACTTTAAGAACTGTACTCTTCCAGAGTGAGTAAAAGGGTTCGCAAAATCACTCTGGACCCCTCACACCCAGCACACTACCTGTTCGAACTGTTACCGTCTGGTCGGCGCTTCAGAGCACCAAGCACAAAAACAGCCAGACACAGGAAAAGTTTCTTTCCTCAGCTGATCTACCTTATGAACAGTTAAATATTCCCCTACTGTGCAATAAATGTGCAATACTTTCTCATACGCACTTGTACACAGCACCTTATATCAATATACAATGCAATACCTTCTACATTCGCACTTGTACACAGCACCTTATAACCTGTATATTTATAACAATCTGTACATACAACTCAACATCCAGGTTTCTTCACTAACCATATCTGTTTAATGTTTATCATTTTTTTTTCATATTTATTTTGTGTTGTCACTTGTCACTTTATGTACACTGGAAGCTTCTGTAGCCAAAACAAATTCTATGTGTGTGTGAAGCACACTTGGCAATAAAACTGATTCTGATTTAAAGTGAATGAGCAAACAGGGTGATTTTCAGATCATCTGGAGGCAAAAAACTCTAACCATTATCAATTAGTTAAAAAAGCTGTAAACACATTTATGACCTGCTGTTTAGCTTTGTTTCTGTGACTCTACACACACATATGCTGCTTGTATATTATTTTAGCACAGTGTGTGCTTAATACAGTGTCATCAGACTTTAGCCTTATTATATTTTTTATATTATGTTGTTTAACAAATCTCTTTTTACTTACCATTTGATCAAAACATGGGAATAAAAGACAACTGAGCTTCACTCCTTATTTTTTACCTTTACTTTTCTCTGTCCTTATGTAAAATCATTTGTTTTTTGTGTTTGTTCAGTAAATCAGATCAACTGTTCAAATCTTTTGATCATTATTGTTCTTCAGGCTTATTAATGAAGAATCAGGAATAAACACCAACCTATTTGTTGTTCAGTATCTTCATGTTTAATTCTGCAGGGTTCTGGATCACTCATGTTCTCGCTGTCCTTCAGTAAACTCTTCACTTGAGCCTGATGAATATTCCTGTATTGATAACAGAAACACTTGCATTAAATATTCAGTACATAATTTACAATCATAACCGTTTCCTAAACATCATTAACTGTATTAAAAACATACAAACAACAACAACAACAACGACAACAACGACAACACTGATAAAAAGTCTTAAAGTCCGATCAATGATAAATATTGTAAGATTCCTCCAGAAAACACATTTTTAAAACATTTGACTCAAAATATTTCCTGAATTAAAACACTCTCTGATCTCTTTTATGAATGCATCCTATTAAAATGTTTTATCATCAAAATATTCTTACACAAGCTACAAATAGGCGTTTCTTCCCTGTTCAATAAATGTATGCGCAAGTATTGAGTGGCCGATTCTACATCTCATGTGTGCAGCGTGATCATGTCTCTGATTGCTTACATTTATCTCTCAATATTTTAATGAATTACGTGTTTTATATTATTATACTAATCCCAAATTCTGTTTTACTGCAGAATAAAGCGTTTTCGAGAGTTTACACAAGCATATGTTCAGTTATAAAGTCAATATTCAATATAATCAACATTAAACTACCTCTTAGTGAATGAATTAGATGGAGATACAAATGAAAGGTGTCCAGATAACCCGTGAGTAAGACATTACAAGAGTGTTTACAGCGTAGCATCGAGCTAAAAACAAGAGAGTATATTAGCATTGACCACATGTGTTACAGCAGTTCAAACCGCAAGATAATTCCCGCAAGTCTGAGAACGCTACTATGGTCAGATATCATACACTTACTCTGAATAGACGAACAACACCCGTAACATAAGAGGAATTAAAGCAAGTAATAATCAAACAGCGAAGCTCAGCTCTCTCTGATCTCCGCCTCAGAATAAGCGCCGTGGGCGGGATATTTTCCTGCACGATGATCAGAGAAAGCCGATTGGCTGCCTTTGGGTGGCTCAGCGAAAGCTGATTGGCTGCCGGTATTCAGTCGGTCAGGAGAAATAGTAAGTGGTTTGTTTTGAGAGTGCACCTATTATCAAGTGTTTTGGATTGACTTTATATTTTCTTAAAAAATGTTTAAACTACGTTAAGCGTTTTAGAATGTAGCAACTTAATTTAGCTTAGCATTAGCCTAATTTTTAACTTGCTTTCATGTAATGGATATATTTCAGTCAGGATAGCGTGAAATTAGCATTTTAATCCCTTTATCTTGGTTTTGTGCGATAGACTCTGAAAATATGAACATAAAGAAGGTAAGAAACATAAATAAGGAAATAAACATATACTCATGAGAAGTGTTTAGTTGACACCGTGGTAATATGCTCGTTTGAGGTCCGCCTCGCCTTAACTGCAATGTAGCCGAGAGCAGGTGGCTGCAGTGAGAGGAGGACTCAAAAAATACAGCAGAAATCAGACTCGGACACTTACAGAATCTTGCTGTTTTACCGCCTGGAAACACCATCAGTAGTGGAGATCGCGGTCGCGTTTTTTAAATCGTGAATCAATGACCTTAAGAAAAAACTACTATGGTCATTTATAGTAAACATTATAGTGTTTTTGAACATGTTTTTTTTTTTCCAGAATTGGGTTATTGTAAGAAAATTTGTTTTTCCTCAGGTCCCTTCACTCTAGTTTTTTGTATCACCAGTGAGTGTCTGCATCAAGACCGTCCAAGCTTGGGAAAGATGAGAAGAAAATCAGCTGAATGGTTCAGTATGATTTTATTCTGACACAAGGGAGGGATGAGCGATCTTATATACACATTGAGGCTCTGCCTGCAGCTGAGCCCTAACACAAAAGAATATTATCATAGAAGGAGGGAAACAGCGATACAGAGACAGCTTACAGCAACCAGGATACGTGAGGATGTGTTTGTGTAGGTATGTGTGCATCTGTGAGCGAGTCAGATAGGGAAAGTTTGCGCAGGAACGGAATGTTCCAGCCACACCGAGATAAGATGAACAGAATATGCATACCCACACACATTTCTGCAGTGTAAAGACACAGTAGAGAGAACAAGAAAAACAGGCTGTAAAAACAGTAGAATACACACACATAATAATTAAATCCTTGAGTTATGTTTATAGTTGTTGTGATACCAGAGCAGCTATAGAAATACTTTTTTATAATATGGTTCAAAAGCACTATAGTACTGCTATAAAATACTCAAGCCCGGATTTAGAATTCAGAGGCCTCTGGGCACAATGTCTTGTTGTAAGCCCCTGGCTGCACCCAATTGAATTAAAAAATAAGATGAATATAAAATATATATATATATATATATTTTTTTTTTTTTTTTTTTTTAATTTATCTATAATCTGAAACGCGGCTATTGTGTTTAGCAGTACCAAAGACTGTAGAAAAGCGGTTACCAACCTTTTATTGCCTGAGACCCCCTTTTCCCCCGGAAATTATTGTAAGGCCCCCGCAACATTTAACAATATTATAGCTTTAATGATATTATGACAATAAAATGCTGTTTTCAAAGAAACGGTATATTTATTACTATATCTAGACACGTTTATGCACAAATAATAGCCTAATGTAAAATATAAAAGCAAAACATCAGTAGGCCATTTGTAGCTGAAAAACGCAGGCCTTTGGTCCATTTCTGAATTAGTTTTTTGTCAGTAGCTGTGACGTCCCTCGTCTCATTTTTGGTGTTTTAATTATTTTGCCTCGCGCTCAAATTCTCTGGGCTTGTTGCAGTATTGGGGAGGAGTCGTCTGCAAATAATTTGGACGACCTCATGAATTTGTTAGCAATATCTTTGGCGCAGATAATGCACTGTGGCTGGGTCAGGGACTCTTTGCTTCGAGAAAATTGTATTTGTAATTAATGTATTTCCTGCATTTCGTGTTTCCAGTATTGCTAGCGCTGCGACCCGAAATGTTTGGAGCTTCCTCACCTGGGTCCAGTTTGCTTCGGTCATTACAATTAGCTGCTGAAGGCGAAACATTGAGATCAGTCTTATTTGTGAAGGATGAATTATAAATTTGTCTTATCTTTTTGGTCAGCCAGGGGATAAAATGAACTAAGGCAACATGATCGTTCTCCTAACTGTCCAATGTTTATTGACTCGACCCCCCACAGAGCTCGCTGAGGCCCCCTTGTGGGCCGGGACTGCACTAGAATACACAAGACGTGTCACTTGTATAGTTTTGAATGGGGAAATGTGTAAATCAATATGGCGAATGAAGCCCCGCCTACTAGTACAGGAGCCAATCATGGCTTGCTATAGGCTGACGTTTCTCCAGGGGACCAGAGGTGTGCTTTTACGACAGTTTGGTGGTCAACAAACACACTGGAATCTCAGCGAGTACTTGCTTCACAGACATTAGAAATATATTCTAATAAAGCTTGAAATCTCTACTTTTAAATGAAGCAAGTGCACTTGAAAACAAATGTTTTCTGGTTTTGTAATCTGTATGAATTGAACATGAGGTACAGTCCATCCTGTCAAACGCACATCACATGACAGCAACTACGCCCACCAACTTGTAAACAAAGAGCCGCTGTCATTTCTGGAGGAGATTCACCCTCATGACCAAGTTGTGGACTACTTCAGAAGAGCAGCGCGATCAGACGATCATTATCCAGAGGATGATTATGTGTAGAACGGCCTTAAATGAGGTTGGTGTCATGATCTCGTTCCTTTTGAGTGTGCATTCACATTGGGCATTGTGAAAATGTGCCAATTTTGTTTGATTCAGATGTTTAGAAACGAAACTGAGACAGCTGCTGTTTAATTTTATTGGTGATTCCAAAAATGTAATGTAATCGAAAGCTTAGCCAACAGTTTAAGAATTTAATGTTTCTCCATTTAGACAGAATGCCTGAGCATACTGCCCGAAAGGCATCTCAAAGATGGCCGCCGAGTGAAATGACTCAACGTAAAAGAGACTTTGGCGCAACACATTTACAACCCCACCCACTGCAGTGTAGGGGTGTCAAAGTATTGGAAACAAACAGTATACGGTCACTCAGCCTTTTCAAACATGATTCGGACAATGAAAAATCCTTTCCACTAGAGAAGATGTTTTGCTGTATTTATGTCATGTGTGCCGCTTTTTGTCCATGAGTCTCTTAAGCTGCACCTGAAACTCTGTAGACACTGATCACATCTCTACGGTTTCTCTCCAGTGTGAATCCTCTCATGCCTTTTCAGATTTCCTAAAACATTGAAGATCTTGTCGCAGTGTGTACACTTGTACGGTTTCTCTCCAGTGTGAATCCTCTCATGTGTTTTCAGATGTGTTAACAGTCTGAATCTCTTGTTGCAGTGTGAACACTCGTACGGTTTCTCTCCAGTGTGAATCCTCTCATGTCTTTTCAGATTTGCTAAATCACTGAATCTCTTGTCGCAGTGTGAACACTCGTACGGTTTCTCTCCAGTGTGAATCCTCTCATGTCTTTTTAGAGGTTCTGACTGATTAAACCTTCTGTTGCAGTGTGAACACTTGAGCGGTTTCTCCCCAGCATGACTCCTTTGGTGCAGTTTTAATTCTCCAGATGTAATAAAGGTTTTCCCACACTCAAAGCAAACATACTCTCTCACACCAGTGTGGCTCTTCATGTGTATATTATGCTGTGATAATCGGCCGAAACTCTTCCCACACTGAGTGCATCTGAATGGTTTCTCTCCAGTGTGGATCATCATGTGTATATTAAGGTTTGATGATTGGTTGAAGGTCTTCCCACACTGAGTGCATGTGAATGGTTTCTCTCCAGCGTGGATCTTCATGTGTTTATTAAGGTTGGGTGATCGGACGAAACTCTTCCCACACTGAGTGCATGTGAATGGTCTCACTCCAGTGTGGATCCCCATGTGTTGATTAAGGGATGATGATTGGCTAAAGCCCTTCCCACACTGATTACATGTGAATGGTTTCTCTCCAGCGTGGATCTTCATGTGTTTAGTAAGGTTTGATGATTGGCTGAAACTCTTCCCACATTGAGTGCAGGTGAATGGTTTCTCTCCAGTGTGGATCCTCAAGTGAATGATAAGATCGTATTTTCCTCTACAACGCTTTCCACACTGAGTGCAGGTGAAATGATTCTTGTCTCTCGTTTTCAAAATACCGTAAGTCTGTAAATGATTTTTTTCCTCAACTTTGACATGATGTTCCTCCTCTTTACTCGCCACATTTTCTTCAATTAGGTCTGAAATAAAAAAAAAAAATTCAGGTTTCTATTAAGTCTTTAAAACTCTCATCAAAAGCTGAAGTCAAGAAGTGCTAAAACATTGGCTATACAAGCTGTAATTTTGATTTTAATTCTGTTGATCATCAGTTACAGTGCAAAAAAGCTTAGTTTCTACCTTTTATAGAGAAGGTTTTCCCCGTTAAAACATAACTGGTTTATCACACCCAAGGTCAATTTCTCTAGCCACACCCAGACCTGATTACTCAGACCTGTAAGAAATCACTTAAATTAGGACCTGCCTGACAAAGTAGACCAAAAGAGCCTCAAAAGCTAGAGATTCCGAGAGTCAAAGAACTTAGGGCCTACTCACACTATGCTATCTGAAACGTGCCAAGGCCCGTTTCCCAGATCGTTTGAGAAGTGTGAGTGCTCTGAATCGGGCTCAGGCACGGTTCACTTGGCCAGCCCTGGCCCGGTTGGAAGAGGTGTGCCAGAGCGCGGTTCACTTGGGCTTTGGCGTGGTACACCTGTGTGTGAGTGCAAAATGCGCCTGAGCCCGAAACTGAAAGCGAGACATGACTTTTAAGGGACTGTTTAATATGGATTACCTACTCATTCTTACTGTTTAATGAACGCAAACTGTCATAGTTTATTAAAGACGCAAACCCCTCACTGCACGACAGATGCACATTTAGCAAACCTCCTAATTGCTGCAGCACGGGGACTTTGTTTATGAGCTTCAAAAGTGGCTGATCTGTTCGGCGAAATATTTGACTGCTTGTCACTGCATATCAAACGACTAAAACGATATAACTAAAGAAATGTCCACTGTGCTGAGCGAGAGCGCTTCTGACCAGTGCATCTTCGATGATGTAAGCGTGCCCAGGCACGAATGTAATGCGAGTGCGGGCCGTCGGGGGAGACAAGCGTGCTTTGGCCCGGTTCAAGGCAACTGTACATAGTGCGAGTACACCCTTAAACAAAAATGAGAAAGAAAATATTTTAAAATCTTACAGGTCTGAAAAAAAAAAAAGGTTATAAAGTCATTTCTAAAGCTTTACAACTGCAGCAAATCACTGCAAATGTCATTATCTACAATTGCCAAAAACATGTAACAGTGGAGAACCTTCCTAGGAGTGGCCGGGTGACCAAAGTTACCTCAAGATGGCACCGACAACTCATCCAAGAGGTCACTAAAGACCCATTACAACACCCAAAGACCTGCAGGCCTCACTTGCCTCAGTTAAGGTGAGAGTTCATGACTCCACCATAAGAAAGAATCTGAGAAAAAAATGTAACAGAGCTCCAATAAGAAAACCACTGCTGAGCTGAAACAACATAAAAGCTCGTCTCAGGTTTGCCAGAAAACATCTTGATAAATTCCCAAGACTTTGGGAAAATGCTCTGTGGACTGACAAAGGTTGAACTTTTTGCAAGGTGTGTGTGCCATTATGTGTGGCGTAAAAGTAACACTGCATTTCAGAAAATCATACTAGGCTTGGGCGGTATCCAAATTTCTGTTTCTGCATTTGGGCTTCCAAAAGACATGACACAAAGCGAGAAGTGCTTACATAAAACTCATGATTGAATATGGTTTATGAATATCATGGTTAATATTGATATCAACTGTATGTACCAGCAATAAACAGTTGCATTGTTTTTCTAGTAGATTAGTACCACACTTGAGTGTAAAAGAACAAACCATAGTAAGACAATTTTGGTGTGCTGAAACATTTCAGATACTAATAATTTGGGCAAACTAAAACCCAGTGTAAACACCCACAACCTTCACCAATGTCTGAAGACTGATGCTCAACAAACATTGGCTAAGCTGACCAATCAGAACCCATTAAAGGCGGATCTTCAGAGAAAAACAGGAAATATGGTAGTAGTTTTCATGTTAGCTGAGTAGCAGTATAAAATTAAGGTAAGATATCTGAAAAAATTATGTGATATTTTACAAATGAAGCAAGGCCACATACTGTTTTGCACCCCATAAACACAACTAAGCCTTTACAAATAATGAAATATTGTTTCCTATATGTTAAACAATGTCCATGTACTGTGTGGAAAAACATTTTGTGTTGTCTCATGAGTTAAAACAGCACAAATGTCAGGGAATGCCAACACGTC
This sequence comes from Danio aesculapii, assembly GCF_903798145.1. Classification (NCBI taxonomy): domain Eukaryota; kingdom Metazoa; phylum Chordata; class Actinopteri; order Cypriniformes; family Danionidae; genus Danio; species Danio aesculapii. The sequence continues at coordinate 3,302,911 of NC_079437.1, read as the reverse complement.
TCCTTAGACCCCAGACAGAGGGTTAAATGTTTAACAAACCTCCTTTTACTGACGATTTGATCAAAATATGGGAATAAAAGACAACTGAGCTTCAGATCCTATTTGTAACCTTGTCAATAGAAAGTGTATTTACTTTTCTTTGTCTTCATATAAAATCATTTGTTTTTTGTGTTTGTTCAGTAAATCAGATCAACTGTTCAAAGCTTTTGATCATTATTGTTCTTCAGGCTTATTAATGAAGAATCAGGAATAAACACCAACCTATTTGTTGTTCAGTATCTTCATGTTTAATTCTGCAGGTTTCTGGATCACTCATGTTCTCGCTGTCCTTCAGTAAACTCTTCACTTGAGCCTGATGGGAATATTCCTGTATTGATAACAGAAACACTTGCATTAAATATTCAGTACATAATTTACAATCATAACCGTTTCCTAAACATCATTAACTGTATTAAAAACATACAAACAACAACAACAACAACACTGATTAAAAAGTCTTAAAGTCCGATTAATGATAAATATTGTAAGATTCTTCCAGAAAACACATTTTTAAAACATTTGACTCAAAATAATTCCTTAATTAAAACACTCTAATATCATTTTATAAATACATCCTATTAAAATATGTTTTATCATCAAAATATTCTTACACAAGCTACAAATAGGCGTTTCTTCCCTGTTCAATAAATGTATGCGCAAGTATTGAGTGGCCGATTCTACATCTCATGTGTGCAGCGTGATCATGTCTCTGATTGCTTACATTTATCTCTCAATATTTTAACGAATTAAGTGTTTTATATTATTATCCCAAATTCTGTTTTACTGCAGAATAAAACGTTTTCGAGAGTTTACACAAGCATATGTTCAGTTATAAAGTCAATATTCAATATAATCAGCATTAAACTACCTCTTAGTGAATGAATTAGATGGAGATACAAATGAAAGGTGCCCAGATAACCCGTGAGTAAGACATTACAAGAGTGTTTACAGCGTAGCATCGAGCTAAAAACAAGAGAGTATATTAGCATTGACCACATATGTTAAAGCAGTTCAAACCGCAAGATAATTCCCGCAAGTCTGAGAACGCTACTATGGTCAGATATCATACACTTACTCTGAATAGACGAACAACACCCGTAACATGAGAGGAAATAAAGCAATTGAATGTCAAACTGCAAAGTTCTGCTCTCTCCGATCTCCGCCTCAGAATAAGCGACGTGGGCGAGATATTTGAGATATTTGGCTGCACGTTGATCAGCGAAAGCCGATTGGCTGCCTGTAGGTTGCTCCGAGAAAGCTGATTGGCTGCCGGTATGCAGTCAGGAGAAATAGTAAGTGGTTTGTTTTGGGAGTGCACCTATTATCAAGTGTTTTGGGTTGACTTTATATTTTCTTAAAAAAAATGTTTAAACTACGTTAAGCGTTTTAGAATGTAGCAACTTAATTTAGCTTAGCATTAGCTTAATTTTGAACTTGCTTTCATGTAATGGATTCAGGACTAACGTTATATTTCAGTCAGGATAGCGTGAAATTAGCATTTTAATCCCTTTATCTTGGTTTTGTGCGATAGACTCTGAAAATATGAACATAAAGAAGGTGAGAAACATAAATAAGGAAAGAAACATATACCCATGAGAAGTGTTTAGTTGACACCGTGGTAATATGCTCGTTTGAGGTCCGCCTCGCCTTAACTGCAATGTAGCCGAGAGCAGGTGGCTGCAGTGAGAGGAGGACTCAAAAAATACAGCAGAAATCAGACTCGGACACTTACAGAATCTTGCTGTTTTGCCGCCTGGAAACACCATCAGTGGTGGAGATCGTGTTCGCGTTTTTTAAATCGTGAATCAATGACCTTAAGAAATAATTACTATGGTCATTTATAGTAAATATTATAGTGTTTTGAACATGTTTTTTTCCCCAGAATTGGGTTTTTGTAAGAAAATCCATTTTTTCTCACGTCCCTTCACTCTAGTATTTTGTATCACCAGTGAGTGTCTGCATCAAGACCGTCCAAGCTTGGAAAGATGAGAAGAAAATCAGCTGAATGGTTCAGTATGATTTTATTCTGACACAACGGAGGGAAGAGCAATCTTATATACACATTGAGGGTCTGCCTGCAGCTGAGCCCTAACACAAAAGAATATTATCATAGAAGGAGGGAAACAGCGATACAGAGACAGCTTACAGCATCCAGAGAATGTGTGCGTGTAGGTATGTGCGCATCTGTGAGCGAGTCAGATAGACCCAAGAGAGGGACGGAATGTTCCAGCCACACCGAGATAAGATGAACAGAATATGCATACCCACACACATTTCTCCAGTGTAAAGACACAGTAGAGAGAACAAGAAAAACAGTCGAATACACACACATAATAATCAAATCCTTCAAACACAGAATATTTTATTTTGTGAAACATTTATAATATTGTGGAGCAGTAAACATGTCAGGCTGCATAACTCAAATAAATCATTGACTTCTGCTGTCTTCATTAGTTTCAGATTCATTTACAATTTAAAACAGAACTTTAGATATCTTTTTTTGCTGGAGATACTGTTGTCCTAAAAAACAAAACAAAAAAAAAAGAAATAAAAGAATCTGACATACACCACATGAACGTTATAGCAGAAAATTTTGTCGGTTTTAAAACCTTGACTTTATAACTGCGGTATACCTTTGTAGAGGCTATTTTCTTTAAGGAGGCTCTCTCAGTGGTACCGAAGACAAAGTCTTACCCAAAGTGTCTTTGAAAGTTTTATTCTTTGCAGAGAAGGTCACAATCATACAGCAACAACAGTTTCTGCAGAGTGTGAGACCAATAGCAGAACTTCTCTCTATATCTAGTTGTAAGGCCCACAAGGCCATTAGTGACATACAGGATGAATGACAGTTACATCAACACTCATACTTCATTTATGACCATCAACAGTTCAGCCTTACCTCTCACCCGAACATGTAGCTTGTTAAATCATCATGTATCCAGATCGTGTCTGGTGATAAACAGATGTTAAAGTGGTCACATATAGCCTAGCTGTATAATGTATACAGAAAGGTAGAAAATAAACAGTCGTTAAACTAGTCAGGTATGGTCTAACTTAAACAGTACATACATAGAGATAAGAAGAATAGACCTTACAAATGTATAAAAATGAGTATATAAAATGAATATATTTTCCACCACACCTTGAAAACGTTTATCGTTCCATGCCTAATCCAGTGTGGATCTTCATGTGTAGTTTAAGATGTGAAGATTTGCTGAAGCTCTTCCCGCAGTGAGCGCACGTGAATGGTTTCTCTCCAGCGTGGATCTTCATGTGTCTATTAAGGATTGATATTTGTCTGAAGCTCTTCCCACACTGAGTGCATGTGAATGGTTTCTCTCCAGTGTGGATCTTCATGTGCTGATTAAGGTATGACGACATGCTGAAACTCTTCCCACACTGAGAACAGGTGAATGGTTTCTCTCCGGTGTGAATCCTCATGTGTTTATTATAGTTTGATGAGAAGATGAAGCTCTTCCCACACTGAGTGCATCTGAATGGTTTCTTTCCAGTGTGGATTTTCTTGTGTTTATTAAGGGTTGATTTTTGTCTGAAACTCTTCCCACACTGAGAACAGGTGAATGGTTTCTCTCCAGTGTGGATCCTCATGTGTGGAGTAAGTTGTGATGACTGGCAGAAGCTCTTCCCACACTGAGTGCATGTGAATGGTTTCTCTCCAGTGTGGATCTTCATGTGTCTATTAAGGATTGATGATTGGCTGAAACTCTTTCCACACTGAGTGCAGGTGAAATGACTCTTGTCTCTCGTTTTCAAAATACCGCAAGTCTGTAAATGATTTCTTTCCTCAACTTTGACATGATGTTCCTCCTCTTTACTCGCCACATTCTCTTCAGTAAGGTCTGAAATAAAAACAGGTTTTTATTAAGTCTTTAAAACTCTCATCAAAAGCTGAAGTCAAAACACACTAAACACATGAGCCACATTTCCACTGTCAGGTCAGTGCAAGCCAGGGGTTTTATCAGGCAGGGCCATGCCAATAGCCCGGGAGCTTGAGCAGTGAGGCTGAAATCATGTCGTGTTTTCACTGTCGGGCTAGTAGCTCACAGCGCATCTCACAAACCCCGCCCCCAGAACGTCTCCCCAATCAAACGTCACACAACCCGCCCAGTTCAGCAGGAATCAGCCAGATAAAGCGATCCTCACGAGACGATTAAAACGAAGACAAACAAATGACATGTCTATACACACAGGCTTGTGTATTTTCGTTCATTAACCGACCGACTGTTGGCATTGTCTCACCACTAACGGAGGGATGACCCAGCGCACCATCCATAGCCTAATATAGAACCACAGAAATTTAGGTTAGGTTACTTTATTTATACCCGAAGGTAGATTTGGTTTGCAGTCAAGAGTCCTCATCTCATAACAGTGCCACACAAAGGAACTCACACAGTAACAACAAATGAACATTAGGAATTAGGATTTTCCGGTAATAACTCGGTATAAGTTATAACATCCTCACTTTGATAGACGCCGTCAAACATTCAGCCCAAATGCTTCGGAGGGACTTAAATCATATTAACATTTCCCTAGGCTAGATGACACTTAATAGGTAATTCCCCTTTATTTAATAGAATAATTTAAGGATGTCGCATATTATTCGGTGACCTTAAGAAAAGGAAACCGTTAAGTGTTTCAGGACATAAGAGCAAGTAATAAAATATAGGCTATAGCATAGATATCGTTGCGATCAGCAGCTATTCACTAATAAAGCTCTACAATTATTTTATATGACCACGTCATAAACATTTGTTTGAGGACATACAACACATTTTTCACTTGTAGTTTTTCCTAATGCATTTGTAAAGCAGTGCAGGACTGGATGACAGAACATAAGGTAGTTTCTGATGGTTTAATTCACCCAAAAATGCTCTGTTCACACGATCTGATTAATATAATCATGTTCAAATCTATTTTTTTTCCAATAGGCCTTTGTAAAATGAAAGTTTTAAAAGTTTTTAAACTGTTTAATTTATTTGTATTGTATATATCTAAACTGTTATAGCGTTTGTTTGATTTTATATTCGATATTTGTAATTCTTTAAATGAATTCAATATAGCTTAGGCTATTTTATCTAGAAATGACACTATTGTGTTGAGCCTACAAAAGCGGACACGTAATTTGTTTTGTCTTTCTGTTGTACTCATATTTTGTATTATCTCCAAAATAAAGAAAGAAACTGCAGCTGCTCACAGCATCAGAGCTGTCAAGCGAGCACCCTTTCGCCCAGTCTCTCTCTCACACACACATGCATCTAAACACGCACGTTTCATGCACAAACACACCTTTTAAACTTGTCAAAAACTCTCGACAACAGAAAATTACTGGCTGCTGTGTATTTAATGTGGTGTAAAGATTATATGCGTTATTGAAACGTCGAGAACCAGCAAAGAAATATCACTGATAAAATAAAATGACTTTATTATTTTATGCAACAGCCTTACATTTAAAAGGGAAACGTAAGGGCAACCATAACCTGATTTTGTTGTTTGTGTAGTTTTTCTGGTGCAATTGGCAACACGGTGACAAGAAACAAGTGAATTATATGCAGCGTTTCATACAGTTTCAACTGGTTTATGGCTTTTGGTCAAATAAATCACGGTGCAAGCATCATTGAAAACACTCTGCCTCTTTGTTGCCATGTGGTCGCTACACAAAGGATTAAAAGACAACTGAGCTTCAGTCCCTATTTGTAAGCTTGTGAATAGAAAGTGGATTTACTTTTCTCTGTCTTCATATAAAATCATTTGTTTCTTGTGTTTGTTCAGTAAATCAGATCAACTGTTCAAAGCTTTTGATCATTATTGTTCTTCAGGCTTATTAATGAAGAATCAGGAATAAACACCAACCTATTTGTTGTTCAGTATCTTCATGTTTAATTCTGCAGGGTTCTGGATCACTCATGTTCTCGCTGTCCTTCAGTAAACTCTTCACTTGAGCCTGATGGGAATATTCCAGTATTTATAACAGAAACACTTGCATTAAAATTTGCAATCATAACTGTTTCTTCAACATCATTAATTGTGTTAAAAAAATACAAACAACAACACTGATTAAAAAGTCTTATAAATGTTGTAAAATTCCTCCAGAGAGTATCAGGATAGCGTGACACTTGCATCTTAATCCCTTTATCTTGGTTTTGTGTGATACATTCAGAAAATATACTCTGATAAAGAAGGTAAGAAATATAAATAAGGAAAGAAACATACCCATGAGAAGTGTTTAGTTGATACTGTGGTAATGCCCACTATCAATCTGAGGTAAAACTGGCCAGTGATGTATAATAGTTTTATTTAATTATTTTTTTTTTAAATCAGGGCCAAACAGTGTTTTGTGTAAGGTTTAAAGGGCTCTTATTTTATAATTCACCATTGAATGGCCATGAAAAAGGTTTAGTTGACACTGTGCGAATGTCTACAATCAATCTAAGGTAGCTGCTTGTAAAATCAATTCGTTTTGTTGTTATAACCTTTTGAATAGAGTGACAAAGCAGTATCCTTTATAAGACTAATGGCTTTTATTTTGAAATTACAGAGAAAGCAGTCTCAAGCAGTTGGTTATTTTTTTGCATTAATTTGATATTTTTTTTTGTTATTAATATTTTATCATCAGTCAGTGAGACGGTGATCTATCTTGACAAACAAGCATTAGCAGCGACAGTATTTGTGTTCAGTTCAGTTTTTAGCGCTCTACCATAATACGCAGTGTATGAGTGACTGCAGAAATACCTTGACGGCTAGAATGACTGTCAGATTCAAGAAAATTAGATTCTCAAGTCATAGGGGCCGATCATGCACCCGGCGCAATAAGGCTAAAGATGTGTTTGGCGTGATGTGTTGCTATTTTCAGACCAGCGCAACAGTAATTTTCCCATTTTGCACCATGTTGTTTAAACAGTAAATCCATTTGCACCACTTTGTGGACTCATGGGTGTGCCGGTCTAGAAAAGAGGTGTGTTAAGGCACATTGTTGGCGCGTTGCTATTTTCAGGAACTACATTAGACTGCAATAGACTAGCTAAAGGAGGTCTAAAGTCCAGCGCAGAGCACGTTAGTTGTGCACCAGCGCTTACACAGTGCTTAATACACACAGGATGTACAGCAATACACAAATATCATTACAAATGAAAACAATTAAAGGATTAAAAAAATTATTATTTTCTACATAAATATAAAAACCACTGCCTTCATGCCTCCATCTCGGGGGCTTTTTCAGCTTTTTATTCATGACTTGCTTTTTGTATAATGTTATTATTATTAGCATTAGAATTATTTATTATATGCATATTTATATTTGTTTTATTAAAAACAAGCTTAGATTTGTCCACCTGTCTGGTTTTGGATATAACCACACTTCATTATTATTGTTTATTTCAGTTGCTGGAAATTAGAACTTAATTTAGAAATAGTTTAGAAACAAATCTTAGTGCTTAAACTAAATTAAATATGTAGGCTAAAGGATGCGTGGAGTGCGTACAACACCGTTTCCTTATCCACAAAAGAGAGAGAAAGAAAGTGAAAGTAAAGAGGCTGAATGAAGGAGGCTCATTCTTTATCCCCGCGCTGCAGATGCTCTGTTTAACTGTTTTCTCGCTAGCGAAGCTTTCAGTTTTTCCACTTCTAAAGTCCGCCATGTAAATAGCAAATGCACCATGGCGACGCAACTGACTCTTAAAGGGAATGAGAGATGACAGTCTGATTGGTTTATTCTCAAAACACACCCATAACTCATTACGGGAATAAGCACAACCCTGTTAGACCATGCGCCATAGCGCAAGACTGTATTTTTCCATCCTTAGCAAATAGCAAAATGGATTCAGACACTCCCTTAATGCTTTTGCACCATGTGCTTTAGACTTTGCGCCTAGATCATTAAAATAGAGCCCTTAATCTATAAAATAATGACTTATATTAAAAGTGTTGACAGAGGTTTGTGATACAGGGGAGCATTAAAAGTGCATATTTTCTGTGGAGCGATTGATTTAAGTTAATAGCCCTGCTGTGTTTATCTGACGGAAGAAGAAAAAACTTAGTATTGTACTTAGTAAACTTAGTAAAAAACTTAGTTTGGACTTGCTGGAAGTTGTAGTGTATATTTTTGTTTATGTTTTGCACATTTAATTCACCTTGTAATGCCAGACAAATTAGTCTTTTAAGACTAAACAGATTAGTCTTTTTAAATGTATTTTACTATCATGTATGTTTTTAATTTAAGGACAAATGCGTAATCTGTTTTTGGTAATAAATAATATTTTAAATTGTAATTTAATCAACCGTCTAATTTTTGTTGCATCAGTCATTGTTGGGATTATAAAGCTGGAAGTATTAACAACTTATATCGTGATTTATCGATTTAATATTCAATATGGAGTTTTTTGCCATATCGCCCAGCGCTACTCTTCACATGTGTATGATGGTGTGTTGATCGTCTGAAACTCTTCCCACACTGAGAACATGTGAATGGTCTCTCTCAAGCGAAGGCATGGGCGGTATTGTGATTACTGCTCTAATAAATGCTCTTTTTAAATGTCTGGGTAAAAAACTAAAACTTTTTCCCCTTTTAAACACAAAATATTTTATTTTGAGAAACATTTATAATATTGTGGAGCAGTGAACATGTCGGGCTGAATAATTCAAATGTATCATTGACTTCTGCTGTCTTCATTGGTTTCAGAAACACAGATTTATTTACTATTTAAAACAGCATCTTTGGATATCTTTTTTTGCTGGAGATTGTAGCGAATGGTGCCCATGGGACGAATAGTGCCATTATTAACGTGAGACGACGAAGATACAAACGCAAAACTCTCCTGTACTCTGACATTCCAATACTTCAGAGCTCAACTTCATCTGGCACAGTCAAGTGTAAGTGAAGAGCACGACGTGACCAGAAGAGGGCACGCAAGACTAAATGAACAGAGGGGGAGCGAGAGGTTACCTTCCCCTGACCTCCTTTCATCTAAATCAGGGGTGTCCAAACTCGGTCCTGGAGGGCCGGTGTCCTGCAGATTTTAGCTCCAACTTGCCTCAACACACCTGCACGGATGTTTCTAGAAAGCCTTGTAAGTGCTTGATTAGCTAGCCCAGGTGTTTCTGATTGGGGTTGGAACTAAACTTTGCAGGACACCAGCCCTCCAGGACCGAGCTTGGACATGCCTGATCTAAATGCACGCAGCTAGTGCAGCTGACCCTGAAGGCCGGAGACTCTCTTCTCATGAAGCCGGGAGTCCCACGTCCTCCCTAGGCACGGATACCTCTGGTCAGGGATACCGTCGGTAGCGTTTAATGGCTTAAAACTGTCTAAACAATGTGCATGAAAGTGTTTGTATGTTGATTCATGTTCTTAGATTTACCTATGGGACAACTATAAATTTGTTCACATAAGACATGACCTATAAGTTTTGCTAACTATTAGAATTCTTGACTGAGTGGTCAGACCACATTATACAGTTGGTTGTAGTAGCTAAAACCCAAATGGTGTATGAGTACTTGTATTCCTGAGCGTAATTGAATATGTCAAGTCCTCACTGATATATGAGGTGTAGTTATGTGCATGACCTGATTCTGGAAGTATAAAAGCTGAGCCAAACTGACCAGCTTTGCGCTCTCTGACTTCTATATACTAAGGTTGGTTGCCCTTTATCCTCAACGGAGAATAAAGTAAGGATTTTGTTTCTGTTATTTGTCTTTTGTTTATTCTACTTTTTCCACTGGATTTGTTTTATTAATAAAAGTGTATATTTTATTACTTATCTTTGACTTCATTTTCCAGAACCTATCGAGTTACCCTGTGTGGTAAAGTATGAATCTAATTTATTCTAAAAATACCTTCTAAAGACGATCCTTTAACTAAACTCTAGCTAAGAAATATAGCGAAGGGAGGATCCTGGTTTATCTTTGTTTAGTTATGGTAATTAAATAAAGGTGATCCAGCACAAGATACTGTTGTCCTAAACAAAAAACCCAAATAAATAAATCTGACACCGTTCCTATATACACATAGGAACGGTATACACTGAAAAAAATTATTCAAAGATGAGTCCTTGGATTTACTCAATTTTTTTTACGTTAAGTGGTTGTAAACAATTTATTTGGGCTGAATTTAAACAAATTAAGCTGAACATTATTAAATTTAATTTGTTTGTTTAAATTCAACACAAATAAATTGTTTGCAACAGTTTTGCATGCAACACTTTTTTCAGTGTAGCAGAAAAATTTGGCGGTTTTGTTCCATGCCGTAGTGAAAAAGGAATGAATTTTTTTATTACTTTCGTGTCTAAAAAAATTTTTTTTTAGACCAACAGCAGATTAATCAATCGTTTTCTTTCGTATGATACCATATATTGACCAAACATACTACTTCTTTCTTACCGTGTTGCATACTTTTTAGAAGGAACTGCTGACAAGAGGGAAATAGCAGAATAAGAATAAATATAGTGCGGGGGCCTTGGTCCAGACTACTGTCTACTAAGTAGTCTGGACCAGTGGTGCAGTCCTAAAAAAAAGGTGGTGTACTATTACCCACCCAATCCAAATTTTAAAAGTAGGCAAAGAAACAACGAATGTCAATGTTTCTTTGATTCATTAGCTATATATAAATATATATATAAATATATATATATATATATATATATATATATATTTTTTTTTTATGTATGTATGTATGTATGTATGTATATATGTATGTATGTATGTATATATATGTATGTATATATATATATATGTATGTATGTATATATATGTATGTATATATATGTATGCATGTATATATATGTATGTATATATATGTATGCATGTATATATATGTATGTATATATATGTATGCATGTATATATATGTATGTATGTATATATGTATATATGTATGTATATATATTAAATAAAACTGGCACTTTTAAAAAATTCATAATAGCATAAATATAAACATATTAAAAACTTAAAGGCTAATTTACATATTTCACTATCAAAATATAAGTTATAATAGGAAAAAATTTTTTATACGCAATTGAGCAAGTTAAACAAAAATGCACCAACTGCAACAAATTAAGATGCGAGTTAAAAAACATTTGGTATACCGTTAAAGGAGACGCGAATACACATAAATTAGGGACGTTTAATCACCAAAACAAGTGAGTATACCGAGGGTATGATCCTCAGAGGTCGTAATACCCAAACAGCTCGTGGAAAAAAGTAGGCATACTGAGTATACGTGAGTATAGCAATGACTACACCACTGGTCTGGACATGTCACAAGGAGCATGATGCTTGTAGAAGTTGTGAAATATTATTAAAGACACATTTAACTGTTGAGTTCTGGTATGCAGAATGAGGAAGTATGTTTGGGGCACAAGAGCCAAAGGGCTACAGAATGACTGATAAGTGACGTTACACCAAAACTCCACCTGTTAATATCAGCTGTGTATATATACTGGAGTCAGGGAAATGTATGTTAGTTGCAAAACTCTTGAATGTAATTCTTGTATTGCATTGGGGTAACGCATGGGCGTCGCTAGGCCTCTTATATTTCTACTCAGCCCCCGTAAAACTTTTCTGATTAGCTCATAAACTGTAGACCAAATTATCGCCTCAGTCCCCTTTAAATTTGCTATAAAGATGGCGGCAGAATTGGGCTCCTCCCCGACTTTCGTTTTTCATTTGATCAGCAAACCACAGCTGTGCAGAGCGAGAGAACAAGGTGTGTGTTTATCAATAAACTGTTTTAAAACATGCTTATTTGCAGTTCTTTGCTATGGATGCACTTGTACCCCAATGTCAGATAGGAGCAATCGGGTTTCCAATCTACTGTTTCCTCACAGTTTTAATCACAGCTGTTTCCTCTAGCAAAATGTAACTCTTAACGAACCTTTATTTCAAAATGAACTACCATTATAAAACACATTACGGTGCATGCAGGATTATCTATACCACAGTCATGCACAGACGTTATTAAACAGTGACAGAACCACTTAGTGAATGTACTCAATTTCACTGTCAGAGTCACTGACCGAGATAGAAACATCAAGTGTTGTCTTGCATTAAAAATATTTCCTATTTTAATATTATGATTCAGTTCGCGAAATGTGTGAATGAGCCTGTAGCTTAAAAATAATAGTTTTTTATATGTATGCCATTAAATTAGAAAAGTGGCAGTTTTATTTATTAAATACATGGAAACTTGTGCTTTAACACAGTGTTTCCCAACCCTGTTCCTGAAGGCACACCAACAGTACACATTTTCAACCTCTCCCTAATCAAACACACCTGAATCAACTTATCAGAAGATTAGAAGAGACTCCAACACCTGAAGTTAATGGGTCAGAAAAGGGAGACATCCAAAATATGTACTGTTGGTGTGCCTCCAGGAACAGGGTTGGGAAACACTGCTTTAACATATAAAGTGGCTTTTACTAAAGCAGCTGAATACGGTTTTGGAGGCTCATAATATCTTTGATAAATTTCAGTCTGGTGTCCGTAAGCATAACTCCACAGAAACTGCCCTTCTTAGGGTCTCTAATGATATTTTAATGGCTGCCGATGCAGGTGAATGTTCTGTGCTGGTTTTGCTGGACCTTAGAGCAGCTTTTGATGCTGTCGATCACTGCACTTTAATTAAGATGCTGCATTCTCTTGTGGGCATTACTGGGTCAGCTCTGAGTTGGTTAACCTCCAATCTTGCTGACAGGAGTGTTTCTGTGTCCACAGGAACTCATATGTCAGACTCTGTTCCTCTGTCCTGTGGTGTGCCTCAAGGTTCTGTCCTAGGCCCTCTTCTTTTTAATCTACATATGCTCCCTCTCAGCAAGATTATCAGTAGTTTTAAAGGTATATCTTACCACTGCTATGCAGATGATCTACAATTATATTTTTCATTTAGTCCTGACAGACTAGACAAACTTGCAGGATTGTTTAGTCTCAATTAACAAATGGATGGCAGACAATTTTAACAACTCCGATAAAACAGAAATAGCTTCACCCCAATGATCAGGCAAGTGTTGGGAGGCTTGTCATCTTCAAATTGCAGTGATATTAGAAATCTTGGTGTCATTTTTGATCGAGCTCTGTGTTTTAATAGCCATGTTAAATCTGTTGTTAGTATGCTTTTTTCACCTGAGGAACATCGCAAAAATAAGAGAAATTGTGTCAAAGGAAGAGATGGAGATGCTTGTCCATGCCTTCATCTCTTCTAGATTGAATTATTGTAATGTTCTGTTCACTTGTCTGAACAAATCTTCCATGGATCGATTGCAAGTTGTGCAGAATGCAGCGGCGAGGCTTTTAACTAACACCAGTAGAAGATCCCACATTACACTTGTGCTTAAGGCACTTCACTGGCTTCCTATCAGTTTTAGAGTCAATTTTAAGATTCTGGTCATTACATATAGAGCTCTGCATGGCCAAGCACCCCTGTATATTCAAGATCTTTTAAGCAGTCACTCTTGTAGCTGGTCTCTGAGGTCTTCTGGCAAAGACCTTTTAGCCATTCCCAGAACTCTTCTTAAAGGGGACCGTGCTTTCTGTGTGGTGGCCCCATGACTCTGGAACTCTTTCCCGAAAGCACTGAGAACTCTGGGATCAGCTGAACTTTTTAAAAAGCATTTAAAGACACATCTTTTGGCCAAGCTTTTAATTAACAGTATTAGTGTTTCTGTATTTGGATTTTTAATTACTTTTAATATGTTTTAGCATGTTTTCTTTAATTGATATGTTCTTTTACTTGTTCTCTCTTATTGTAAAGCACTTTGTGACTCGATGTCTGGGAAAGGTGCTATATAAATAAACCTTTACTTACAAACTAACTTACTACAGTAAACAGGTTTGTTGAGTCTATTTGGCTCATTCAGACCTCAAATGACTATGCACGTCTATACAATACAGTAGAATACTGCTAGATTAGCATACAACCCCAACCCTACCATATTAGTCAAACATTTTTAAGTGTATTATATATATATATATATATATATATATATATATATATATATATATATATATATATATATATATATATATATATATATATATATATATAAAAATTCTCATATGGAGCTGAGCACCCCTAATTGAAAATCCTGAGCTCTGTCATCGAATTATTCATTTGTATCTAATAAATTACTAATATTTTTGGCATCGAAGAAATCCCTCTCCTGACCTTTTTTATTGAACACACATGGAATTGGTTTGATATTTCAACACCTACTTCAGTGTGGATCTTCATGTGTAGTTTAAGATGTGAAGATTGGCTGAAGCTCTTCCCACAGTGAGTGCATGTGAATGGTTTCTCTCCAGTGTGGATCCTCATGTGTTGATTAAGGTTTGACGAGACGCTGAAACTCTTCCCACATTGAGAACAAGTGAATGGTTTCTCTCCAGTGTGAATCCTCATGTGTTTATTATAGTTTGATGAGAAGATGAAACTCTTCCCACACTGAGTGCATCTGAATGGTTTCTCTCCCGTGTGGATTTTCTTGTGTTTATTAAAGGTTGATATTTGTCTGAAACTCTTCCCACAGTGTGTACATGTGAATGTTTTCTCTCCATTGTGGATCCTCATGTGTTGAGTAAATTGTGATGACTGGCAGAAACTCTTCCCACACTGAGTGCATATGAATGGTTTCTCTCTAGAGCGGATCTTCATGTGTTTATTAAGGTTTGATGATTGGCTAAAGCTCTTCCCACACTGAGTGCATGTCAATGGTTTCTCTCCAGTGTGGATCCTCATGTGTTTCTTAAGGTTTGATGATTGGCTAAAGCTCTTCCCACACTGAGTGCATGTCAATGGTTTCTCTCCAGTGTGGATCCTCATGTGAATCTTAAGATCCCCTTTTCCTCTACAACTCTGTCCACACTGAGTGCAGGTGAAATGACTCTTGTCTCTCGTTTTCAAAATCCTGTAAGTCTGTAAATGATTTTTTTCTTCAACTTTGACATGATGTTCCTCCTCTTTACTCGCCACATTCTCTTCAATTACGTCTAAAATAAAAACAGGTTTTTATTAAGTCTTTAAAACTGTCATCAAAATCTGCAGTCAAAAGGTGTTAAAATCATTGGTTACACAAGCTGTAATTGTGATGCACATTAATGTAACAAATCTGCATAAAGCTTGAAAAGTGCACCTTTAACCCCCGTGTGGTACTGGGTTGTTTTTATCCAGTCTGGGGTGATTTTAAGTTTTAATTTGGCCAAAACTTTATCAGTGTTTTAGCAAATAGACTAATGGTGGATGACTAGTCTTATTTTGAAACATACATTTGGAAATTACTTTGGAACTCATCAAAAACTAAATAATAAACACTCTGGGCAAATTGACTACCCTTTCATTATGTTTGTGGCTGTTTTTACCCCACTGACTTCCATTACAACCACATTTTTTGATTGCAAAACCATGACGGCAAATAATCATGCATTCTTGAATGTTGGTGTTTTCCCTGTTGGGAAGAGGTCAAATTTGTGATTTTTAGTGTTGATCACTTTCCTAGGAGTGGCGAGCTGACCAAAATTACACATAGAGAGCATCAACAACTCATCCAAAAGGTCACAAAAGACCAATTACAACACCCAAAGACCTGCAGGCCTCACTTGCCTTAGTTAAGGTGAGCGTTCATGACTCCACCATGGTGTAGTCACAACAACCTGGAGCTCAACACGCTCAAAACAGTGGAGATGATAGTGGACTTCAGGAGGAACCCCCCTGCCCTCTCCCCACTGAGCATCATGGACAGCATTGTGGCAGCAGTGGAGTCATTCAGGTTCCTGGGCACCACCATCTCTCAGGACCTGAAGTGGGACACTCACATTGACTCCATTGTCAAAAAAGGGAAGTTTAACCTCCCAAAGGAGCTGCTGAAACAGTTGTACACCCGTTTCCACTGAGTGGTACGGTACGGTTCGGTTTGGTACGCTTTTATGGCCGTTTCCACTGTCAAAAAGCGTACCGAACCGTACCGTACCACTTTTTCTTTTACACTTTCGAAAGGGTACCAAACACGAGAAAGGGTACCAAAAGGCGGAGCCACACGCGCAGCTGAACGCTATTGGTTTACAGAGATACGTCATTTGCTTACGCAACAAGCCAGAATGAAAACAAAAACCCCACCATGTTTGAAATACACAGCGAGAGATTACAGCGGAATTATAAATACATATAATAACGAGCCATGATCGACCCGGGCTCAAACAAACCTTGTCATCGTCTTGATAAACAGCCACAAATCCAAGAAGAAGAGCAGATTTACCCTGTGCCCCGTAGTTTTTGACGAGCCAGTCTGAAGCGCGAGCGGTTTCGCTTTCTTCCTTGCGTTCGCGCGCGTCTAACATTATATCTGAAATAACAAACTTCTTGAGCTGATGATAATAACCTGCGCTTGATTATTGACGTGCTTTTGAAACCCGATCCTGTCAGACACTGACAAACGCGAGAGTGAAGCGCGAAGAAACAAAGGAGAAGCTGGAAAAAAGGAGCACATTATTATTCAGCAAACATGAACAAAATGCCATGTATAACTAACTTATTATCTTCACATTTTGGACTAATATGAACCGGGAATGACGGAATTACTGTCTAAAAGAGGCTACATGTGCTGCTGAAGATTACAGACACAGATGAGAGGTTTTCACTGACTGTAGGCTATATTTTGTGTTGTTTTGAACCTAAATACGGACGAAATGTCTGCCGTGTGTAGTTCTTCTGTAGTTGGTAATATATCAGAGACTGTAAGGGGCTGTATGTGTTTATATATGTTCATTTATTTAGTTATTTAATATAATTACAGACATTTCAGTAGGCTGTTTCGCACTGTCATTGATCTGCAGTTATAATCAACTCATGTTCATTGAAAAGTTAGTAATAAACATTTCTACACAAGTATTTATGTGTATGAAGCATCTGTTTTGTGAGAAGTGCTTCTCATATGATATGTGAGCAACCTGTACAGCTTTATTGTAGACATTTCCTCCAGCGAGAATGACGTCGACTGAAACTTTCTGTCATACACCACGCCCACCAAAAGGGTACCCTTGTTAGTGGAAACACAAGCCTGATAAAGGTGACCCGTACCAAACCGAACCGTACCAGTCAGTTGAAACGAGCCAAAAATCCTTCTGGACCCCTCACACCCAGCACACTGCCTCTTTGAACTTTTACCTTCTGGTCGACGCTACAGAGCACTGCGCACCAGAACAGCCCGACACAGAAACAGTTTCTTCCCTCAGGCAATCCATCTCATGAACACTTGATGATAATAATTGTGGAACCAACATCACTACTTGCTATACACTTTTATACACATATACACTTATTTAACAACACACTTTACATGCCAATTTGCACATAACAGCTGCACATATAACGTTGTATATAATAATAAACGCGTACATACACTTGTCAATCTGTATATTTGCATGCACTACTTACTTCTATTTTTTTTAATATATATATTATCTGTTTTTTGTCCTGTCTCTGTAATCCTGTTGCACTGTAGAAGCTCTGTCACCAAAACAAATTCCTTTTATGTGTGAACATACCTGGCAATAAAGCTCTTTCTGATTCTGAAAGAAACTGGGACAAAATGTAGCAGAGCTCCAATAAGAAAAGCACTGCTGAGCTGAAACAACATAAAAGCTCGTCTCAGGTTTGCCAGAAAACATCTTGATAATCTCCCAAGACTTTTGGGAAAATGCTCTGTGGACTGACAAAGGATAAATACTTTTTGCAAAGTGTGTGCCATTATGTGTGGTGTAAAAGTAACACTGCATTTCAGGAAATGAACATCATACCAACAGTAAAATGTGGCAGTGGTAATGGGTGACACTAAAATGATGATATCACAAACAAAATATCCTAAAGGAGAACGTCTGGCCATCTGTTAGTGACCTCAAGCTAAAGCAAACTTGGGTTCTGCAGCAGGACAATGATCCTAAGCACACCAGCAAATGCACTTCTGAATGGTTGAAGAAGAAAAAATAAATACTTTGGAGTGGCCTAATCTGCGCTGTGGAATGACCTTCAAAACACGGTTCATGCTTGAAAACCCTCCAATGTGGCTCAGTTAAACAATTCTGCAAAGATGAGTGGGCCGGAATAAACACCAACCTATTTGTTGTTCAGTATCTTCATGTTTAATTCTGCTGGGTTCTGGATCACTCATGTTCTCGCTGTCCTTCAGTAAACTCTTCACTTGAGCCTGATGGGAATATTCCTGTATTTTTAATGGAAACACTTGTATTAAATATTCAGTACATAATTTACAATCATAACTGTTTCCTAAACATCATTAACTGTATTAAAAACATACAAACAACAACAACAACACTGATAAAAAGTCTTTCAGTCTGATCAATGATATTGTAAAATTCCTCCAGAAAACATCTTTTTTAAACATTTTCCCCAAAATATTTCCTGAATTAAAACACTCTAATATCATTTTATAAATACATCCTATTAAAATGTTTTATCATCAAAATATTCTTACACAAGCTACAAATAGGTGTTTCTTCCCCGTTTAATAATTATACGTGCAAGTCTTGAGTAGCCGATTCTACATCTCATGTGTGCAGCGTGATCATGTCTCTGATTGTTTACATTTATCTCTCAATATTTTAATGAATTAAGTGTTTTATATTATTATACTAATCCCAAATTCAGTTTTACTGCTAAATAAAGCGTTTGAGTCTCTTCAAGGGTTTACACAAGCTTATGTTCAGTTAAAAAGTCAATATTCAATATAATCAGCATTAAACTACCTCTTAGTGAATGAATTAGATGGAGATACAAATGAAAGGTGCCCAGATAACCCGTGAGTAAGACATTACAAGAGTGTTTACAGCGTAGCATCGAGCTAAAAACAAGAGAGTATATTAGCATTGACCACATATGTTACAGCAGTTCAAACCGCAAGATAATTCCCGCAAGTCTGCGAACGCTACTATGGTCAGATATCATACACTTACTCTGAATAGACGAACAACACCCGTAACATGAGAGGAATTAAACCAATTAATCATCAAACAGGAAAACTCAGCTCTCTCCGATCTCCGCCTCAGAATAAGCGCCGTGAGGGATATTTGCCTGCACGCTGATCAGCGAAAGCTGATTAGCTGCCAGACTGACTCTGTGACAGCCAGTTGGCTGCCTGTGGCTGGTTCTGAGAAAACTGATTGGCTGCCTGTAGGTTCAGAAGAATTTTTATTTTTAATTTTTTTGCATTTCCTCCACAGACTGTTATTATTATTACTACTACGGCAAGAACGATACATATAAAACAATGCCAGAGGTGTACACAAAATGAAAAGTATATATAAAAAACTTATATAGAAGTACAAAAACTCAATAGGTAAAACAAAATAAAATAACAGGAGAAGATAAAAAATAAAATATTACAGATAAATAATGGGCAACGCAGTGTATTTTTAGTTCCGGTTTACCTTTGAATGAATGGGAGACTTCTCTGGAAAATTTACAAATAAACATAACATTGCACGATCTGATTTAAGACTATTATTGGTATTGGGCATGTCCAAATGTTTCCCTTTCAATACTAAACTGCTTTATGAGTTCGAAAATGATTGTTTAGGTTATTAAGTATAGGAATAAACTATTGTTTATCATGGAAAGCAACCTTTTCACTTAAGTTTATTTCCTCAATAATGGATTTGTTTTAACTTTAATGCTGCCCTGAATATAAATTTATATTAGGTTATATGAAAATGTTCCAGCATGAGCACAATTCTTTACTAAATCTTCTTATATATTACCTGGTGTGTATATAAATGCAATCAGTTTAATCATTGATTGTTTACTGATCTAGTAATGTTTTGTTCAGTTGATCCATTTGAATTAATTATGTTAATTGTTACAAATAATGTAATAGTCTAATAATACTGAATTAAAAGGTTGTCTTCTTGGTGTTATTTTTGCAATTGTAATTTTTTATGATTTTGATTGACTATTAAGAGTCACATACAACATTGTTATTCTATTTCATTTAATCTGAATATTAAATAGACATCAATGTTTTATGTTCATGAATAAAATACCTATAGAGGAAATAATGTCAGAGAACTGAGCAGTAGAATGTGATTAATATGAATGTGTTTGTGAATTAGCTGTTTACTGTATACAACCACAGTAAAACACCCACAGTTATTTATTTTTTATTATTCAGGACACCAAAAAAATAATACAAATAATTCTGACATAAAGAAAAAATGTTCAGCAGCCGTGTGAACATCTGAAATCTTAATTTGACAAATGCTAACAAGTACATGTCAACTTCATCTGCAGTAAAGACAGCAACACACGGCAATACTCTGTTTAAAGTCCCTTTTTCTTGGTTCAAGCAGAAATCTGGACGATCCGTAAGTTTTTTTTAGATGTCAGATGTCTCACCTTGAATGCAGACAACAGAAAACAGCTGTAGTCACAGTCTAACCGTTATTGTAGTAAATATACAGCTGTCTGGGTGAGTTCTTTATGGGGATTCCTGTGTAGGCGGAAGTAACGATACACTGCATGGACTGAAACCGGAAACCGTGTTACGTCATGTGAAAAGGGTCTATTCAGTCAGGAGAAATAGTAAGTGGTTTGTTTTGGGAGTGCACCTATTATCAAGTGTTTTGGGTTGACTTTATATTTTCTTAAAAATGTTTAAACTACGTTAAGCGTTTTAGAATGTAGTAACTTAATTTAGCTTAGCGTTAGCTTAATCGTAACTTGCTTTCATGTAACGGAATCAGGGTTAACATTATATTTCAGTCAGGATAGCGTGACATTTGCTTCTTAATATCTTGATCTTGGTTTTGTGTGATACACTCTGAAAATATGAACTGATAAAGAAGGTAAGAAACATAAATAAGAAACACCCATGAGAAGTGTTCAGTTGACACGTTGGTAATGTCCACAATCAGTCGGAGGTTAAACTGGGCTGTGATATCTAATAGCTTTATTTTAATTTTTTTTTTTTAATCAAGGCCAAATCAAAGGTTTAAAGGGCTTTTATTTTATAATTCAACATCAGATGGCCATGAAAATGGCTTAATTGACATCGTGTGATCAATCTAAGGTGTAGCTGCTTGTGCAATCAATTTGTTTTATTGGTTTACCTTTTTAAATACAGTGACAGCAGTATCTTTTATAAGATTTTAATGGCTTTTATTTTGTAATTACGGATAAAGCAATCTCGAAATTCTGGTTATTTATTTGCATTCATTTGTTGTTTTTTCATTATTAATGAGTATTTTATCATGACTCAGTGAGATGCTTGTTTATGATAGATCAGCATTAGCAACAACAGTATTTGTGTTCAGTTCAGTTTTTACCGATCTACCGTAATACACAGTGTATGAGCGATCGCTGAAATACCTTGGCGGCTAGAATGACTTTTTTGACTTGGCGGCTTCGCCAGTTCCAAAGAAGAAATATCGACAGGTTTACCACATCAACCTGCTGAAGGAGTCGAGCGAGACGAAGAAGGAAGGAAGCAGAGAAAGTACTGATGGTGAGAGAGGTGAAGGAGGATAAAGATGAACATGCTGAGGAGATGCTGAGTTACACAGAGAGAAGCTGCTGAGCTGAAGCTGGATCACCTGGAGGAGGGCAAGAAACACGAGTTAAAGGAGGTACTTAATGCTTACCAATTTTTGTTCCAGGAGAGGCCAGGAAGAACGGAGGTAACCCAACACACCAACCAACTAACAGACACAACACCATCAAGACAACAACCATATCATGTTCCTAAAAAAAAAAAAAAAAAAAAAAAAACTGTTAAAGCCACTGAAGGAGGAACTAGAAACCATGAAGCAACTGGTATTAGTTGAACATCGTCATCGGAGTGAAGCAGTCCTATAGGTATCGTCCAAAAAAAGGATGGATCTTAAGGATCTGTGTGGACTTCAGGAAACTTAATGCTCAATCCACGTTCCATGCTTACCCCATGCAGAGGATCGATGATTTGCTGGAGAGAATAGGACAGGCCCGCTACATAACCACACTGGATCTTTGCAAAGGTTACTGGCAGGTGCCCCTCCATCTTTCATCGAAACCCCTCACTGCCTTCAGAACCCCTCTTGGTCTATATCAGTTTACGGTACTTCCGTTTGGGTTACATGCGGCACCTGCAACATTCCAGCGCCTCATGGACTGTGTTCTCCGGGGCTTTGAAAGTTTTGCGTCTTCTTACCTAGACGACGTGGTGATATTCAGTTACATGTGGGTGGACCATCTGCAGCACGTAAAACAGGCCCTGGAGAAAATTTAAGGAGCGGGTCTGTCCTTAAATGTGACGAAGTGCGAGTGAGGACAGAAAGAAACCAACTACCTGGGGTACAGACTGGGCAATGGTGGAATCAGACCACAGGTAGAAGCAATTGGGAGGAGCCGAAAACCTAGGACCAAAAAGGAGGTTGCGTTCCTTCCTAGGATTGATGGGCTGGTGCCGACGATTCATCATTACTTTGCATCGACGGTAGAACCCCTAACAGACTTGCTCGCTAATTATGAAGAATCCAGTTGTTTTGACTGATGTCTGTGAACAGGCGTGGACTACTTTCAAGGAGAGGCTACGTACTCCTCTAATGTTGAAGAGCCCTGATTACTCTCAGAGATTCATGGTGCGAGTGGATAGGATAGAGGGATTGGCGCGGTACTTGGGTACCAAGGACAAGAGCAACCTGTAGTATTCCTGAATCGGAAGTTGTTGCCCAGAGAGATTTGATACTCTACCATAGAGAAGGAGTGTCTAGCAATTAAGTGGTCCCTGGAATCCCTCCGCTACTACCTCCATGGGTTGGAGTTTGACTTGGAAATCGACCAGAGCACTTACTTTGATTAACTCCATGAAAGATACTAATGCCAGAGTGACCCGGTGATACCTGACATTATAGCCTTTCCAGTTTAAGATAAGTCATTGCCCTGGGAGGAAAAATTTTGTAGCCGACTTCCTGCTAGGTTACTGGACAGTACACGGCTTGGAGAGGGCGAGGATAATGTGGAGATGTGTAATCTGTTTTTGTTAATAAATAATATTTTAAATTGTAATTTAATAAACCGTCTATTTTTTGTTGCATCAGTCATTGTTGGGATTATAAAGCTGGAAGTATTAACAACTTATATCGAAATTCATTGATTTATTGGTCAATATGGAAATAATAAAATATCGAGTTTTTGCCATATCGCCCAGGCCTACTCTTGACGAGTGTATGATGGTCTGTTGATTGTCTAAAACTCTTCCCACACTGAGAACACGTGAATGGTTTCTCTGCCCAGTACAAGATTCTGACGGTATGATAACCTTGGATAAAAATATCAGTTTGCCCGTATTGTGATTAGTGCTCTAATATATGCTCTTTTTAAATGTCTGGGTAAAAAAAAACTAAAACTTTTTCCCTTTTAAGCACAAAATATTTTATTTTGAGAAAAATTGTAAATATTGTGGAGCAGTAAATATGTCAGGCTGAATAATTCAAATGAATCGTTGACTTCTGCTGACTTCATTAGTTTCAGAAACACTGATTTCTTTACAATTTAAAACAGCATCTTTGGATACCTTTACAAACAAAACAAAAAAAGAATCTGACATACCACAGGAACGATATAGCAGAACATTTTGCTGGTTTTAAAACCTTGATTTTTCCAAACCGCCATATACCTTGAAAACGGTTATCGTCCCATGCCTACACCAGTGTGGATCCTCGTGTGTTGATTAAGGTGTGAAGATTGACAGAAGCTCTTCTCACACTGAGTGCATGTGAATGGTTTTTCTCCAGTGTGGATATTCATATGTAGTTTAAGGTTTGAAGATCGGTTGAAACTCATCTCACACTGAGTGCATGTGAATGGTTTCTCTTCAGGTGTTTATTAAGGCTTGATGAGAAGATAAAACTCTTCCCACACTGAGTGCATGAGAATGGTTTCTCTCCAGTGTGGATCTTCAGGTGTTGGTTAAGGTTTGAAAATCATCTGAAACTCATCTCACACTGAGTGCATGTGAATGGTTTCTCTCCAGTGTGGATCTTCAGGTGTTGTTTAAGGCTTGATGAGGAGATGAAACTCTTGCCACACTGAGTGCAAGTAAATGGTTACTCTCCAGTGTGGATCTTCAAGTGTTCATTAAGGTGTGAAGATTGACTGAAACTCTTCCCACACTGAGTGCATGTGTATGGTTTCTCTCCAGTGTGGGTCTTCATGTGTTGTTTAAGGTTTGAAAATCGTCTGAAACTCATCTCACACTGAGTGCATGTGAATGGTTTCTCTCCAGTGTGGATCTTCAGGTGTTGTTTAAGGCTTGATGAGGAGATGAAACTCTTGCCACACTGAGTGCAAGTAAATGATTTCTCTCCAGTGTGGATCTTCAAGTGTTCATTAAGGTGTGAAGATTGACTGAAACTCTTCCCACACTGAGTGCATGTGAATGGTCTCTCTCCAGTGTGGATCTTCATGTGTTGATTAAGGTGTGAAGATTGACTGAAGCTCTTCCCACACTGAGTGCAAGTAAATGGTTTCTCTCCAGTGTGGATCTTCAGGTGTTCATTAAGGTGTGAAGATTGACTGAAGCTCTTCCCACACTGAGTGCATGTAAATGGTTTCTCTCCAGTGTGGATCTTCATATGTAGGTTAAGGTTTGATGATCGGCCGAAACTTTTCCCACACTGAGTGCAGGTGAATGGTTTCTCTCCAGTGTGGATCTTCATATGTAGGTTAAGGTTTGATGATCGGCCGAAACTTTTCCCACACTGAGTGCAGGTGAATGGTTTCTCTCCAGTGTGGATCCTCATGTGAATCTTAAGATCGCCTTTTACTCCAAAACTCTTTCCACACTGACTGCAGGTGAAATGATTTGTGTGTCTCGTTTTCAAAATACCGTAAGTCTGTAAATGATTTTTTTCCTCAACCTTGACATGATGTTCCTCCTCTTTACTCTCCACATTTTCTTCAATTAGGTCTGAAATTAAAAAAATCAGGTTTTTATTAAGTCTTTAAAACTCTCATCAAAAGCTGAAGTCAAAACACACTAAACACATGAGCCACATTTCCACTGTCAGGCCAGTGCGAGCCAGGGCTTTTATCAGCCTGGGCCATGCCAATAGCCCAGGAGCTTGAGCAATGAGGCTGAAATCATGTCGTGTTTTCACTGTCAAGCTAGTACTTCGCTGCGCATAACGCAAACACCGCCCCCAGAACGTCTCCCCAAATCAAACATCACACAACCGGAATCAGCCAGATTCAGCCAGATAATGCATCAAGAAAAGATTAAAATGTAGACAAACAAATGACATGTTACTGTACAGGATTACATTATATGGCTATACGCACAGGACTGTGTATTTTCATTCATTATATTCACCAAGCGCTACAATCATTTTACATGACCATTTCATGAACATAAACACTTGTTTGAGGACATACAACACATTTTTTGCGTGCAGTTTTTCCTAATCCATTTGTAAAGCAATGCGGGACTAGATGACAGAAAATAAGGTAGTATCTGATGGTTCACTCACCCAATAAACCTCTATTTGCACGATTAGATTAATATCATCATGTTCAAATACTGTGTAAATAATATTTCAATATTCCTCCACTGTTTATTGCTTTTAGAAAACCTGTCAAATCTTTTTTTTTCAGATTGGCCTTTGTAAAATGAAAGTTTAAATGGTTTCAAGCGGTTTATTTTATTTGTATTGTATATACCTAAACTGTTATATGTTTTATATTCGATATTTGTAATTCTTTAAATGAATTCAATATAGCTTAGGCTATTTTATCTAGAAATGACACTATTGTGTTGAGCCTACAAAAGCGGACACCTAATTTGTAAAGTTTTTTGTCTTTCTGTTGTACTCATATTTTGTATTATCTCCAAAATAAAGAAAAAACCCATTAACAAAGCTGTCAAGCGAGCACCCTTTCGCTCAGTCTCACACACACACATGCATCTAAACACGCACGTTTCATGCACAAACACACTACTTAAACTTGACAAAAACTCTCGACTACAGAAAATTACTGGCTGCTGTGTCTTTAATGTGGTGTAAAGATTATTATGCGTTATTGAAACGAAGAAATATCACTGATAAAATAAAATTACTTCATTATTTTATGCAACAGCCTTACATTTAAAAGTTAAACGTGAGGGCAATCATACGCAAAAAGACCCCTAGCCTATAAGGTGTTTTATGGAAACTTTATCTTAAACTTACGAGCTATACGTTTTTTTCCCTAATTTAATACATTTTTTGGCGCATGTACTCATGTGCTTTACCAGACTCGAGCAAACTCTGCCTCTCACTCCGCCCCAAAGCCCCAGCTGGCCCTCTATTTGGTCCTAAGTCCAAAAAAAGACTGGCCGCTGGCCTCAAGGAAGCCCCACTTAGGCCGGAACAGGCTCTGGAAGTGACAGTGGAAACGCGTCTGGCCCTGGCTTGCTCGCTCGCTCGCTTCACGCACGATAGTGGAAATGTGGCTATTGGCTACACAAACTGCAAATGTGATGCACATTAAATGTAACAAATCTGCATATAGCCTGAAGAGTGCACTTTTAACCCTTCTGTGCTGCTGGGTCATTTTCATCCACTCTGGGTGATTTTGAGTTTTAATTTGGCCACAACTTTCTCAGTGTTTCAGCAAATTGACTGATGTTTGATGACAAATCTTATTTTGACATATATGTTGGGAAAATGCTTTGGAACTTATGCTCATGGCTGTTTTTACCCCATTGACTTCCATTAGAACCACATTTTTGATTGTAGAGCCATGACGGCAAATAACCATGCATTCTTGATTGTTGCCATTTTTCCTGTTGGGAAGAGGTCAAATTTGAGATTTTTTATTGTTAATCCCCTTTCTTAGGAGTGGCCGGCTGACCTAAATTACCCCAAGAGAGCCTCGACAACTCATCCAAGAGGTCACAAAAGACCCATTACAACACCCAAAGACCTGCAGGCCTAACTTGCCTCAGTTAAGGTGAGTGTTCATGACTCCACCATAAGAAAGAAACTAGGCAAAAACGTAGCAGAGCTCCAAAAAGGAAATCACTGCTGAGCTGAAACAACATAAAAGCTCGTCTCAGGTTTGTCAGAAAACATCTTGATAATTTCCCAAGACTTTTGGGAAAATGCTCTGTGGACTGACAAAGGTTGAACTTTTTGCAAGGTGTGTGTGCCATTATGTGTGGTGTAAAAGTAACACTGCATTTCAGAAAATAAACATCATACCAACAGTAAAATGTGGTGGTGGTAGTGTGTCACTAAAATGATGACATCACACACAAAATATCCTAAAGGAGAACGTCTGGCCATCTGTTAGTGACTTTAATGCCTAGTTCAGACTGCATGATTTTAGCTCGCCGACAAAT
Organism: Danio aesculapii; assembly: GCF_903798145.1. Taxonomy (NCBI): domain Eukaryota; kingdom Metazoa; phylum Chordata; class Actinopteri; order Cypriniformes; family Danionidae; genus Danio; species Danio aesculapii. The sequence goes on along the minus strand of NC_079437.1, from coordinate 3,275,508 downwards.
GCCTGAAATCACAGGCAAATCGGTTCTCGTGCACGTGAGTGAATCACACAGTATGAACTATCAATGGCGCGATCTGAGAGAATCGCTGATGAGTCGCCGATGCCCGGGAGATATTTGGCATGCTAAATATCTGGAGCTGTCGGCGATTCAAATCATGCCGTGTGAAATGAGTTTTTACTGAAAATAACATCAGTGATCACCTACAGCCAATGAAAGAGCAGCATTCACTTGTGTGTGTACCTGCAGGCCAGCGGGAGGTTGAAGGAGAAGTTAAAAGCGCTAATTTTCGGTTTATTTGGACCCAAGAAATGAAGGAAAAACTAATGGAGGTTTGACAGGAGCACCAGTGTCTGCTTGACGCTTCATACAGAAAGTTAAAAAAGAAAGTTGAGGAGAAATTGCTAATTTCCTTCAAACACAGGTGAGCAAATATGAACATTTTCTACCCCATTAAAGGCTTCTTTCTCGTTATGTAGTTATTAACAAAAGAGATACTACGTGTTTTTGACTGTTAGACGTAGTTTGGACGAAGTTGTCGTCGATTCTTCCAATTGTAAAGTCATGCAATGTGAAAGCCCCTGTCGCCGATCCATCTTGCAGTGTAAACAAAGCAGCGACAAAACACTAACCCAGAGTCCTGCAGTGTGAAAACATCTGTGACACGGCTACTTTGAAAATCACACAGTCTGAACTCGGCATAAGCTGAAGCTATATTGGGTTCTGCAGCCGGACAATTATTCAAAGCACACTAGCAAGTGCACTTCTGAATGGCTGAAGAAAGAAAAATAAACACTTTGGAGTGGCCTAATCAAAGTCCTGACTTGAATCCCATTGAGTAGCTGTGGCATGACCTTTAAAGCCAGTTCATGCTTGAAAATCCTCCAATGTGGCCGAGTTAAAAGATTCTGCAAAGATGAGTGGCCCAAAAATCATCTCAAGTGCTGTAACAAACAAAAACTCTTGATTGCCATTGTTGTGGCTAAGGGTGCACTAACCCAGTGTTTCCCAAGCCTGTTCCTGAAGGCACACCAACAGTACACATTTTCAACCTCTACCTAATCAAACACACCTGAATCAACTTATAACATCAGAAGAGACTCCAACACCTGAAGTTAATGGGTCAGAAAAGGGAGACATCCAAAATATGTACTGTTGGTGTGCCTCCAGGAACAGGGTTGGGAAACACTGCACTAACCAGTTATTAAGTTTGGGGAGCAAACACTTTTTCACACAGGCTCATGCAGTATTGCAGTAAACCTTCATGTCATAAGTGCTTGATGTGTTTATCTTTAACTAATAATTAAATTAGTTTTATTATCCGAGTGTGACAAACATGAAAAAAAGACAAATATAACAATAGTAGTTTCATAAAGTAATAAAAACAGAATAAAAAAATAGTTTGTGAAATGTAGCTGTGTGAATATAAACATCTTTCAATGCAAAGTGGTCAAAGTTCAATGCAAAGGGAGACATAAGCATTTAGAGTTAGCTTAGCAAAGCTAATTAGGGCAACATTTATTTTGTTTTGAGATGCTTTATAAATAAAGTAAAATATCTCCATGTTAATAATGTCATAAACCCCTCAGTTTACACCCCAGGAAACACAAGGTGAATGGCAGTGGCCACAGAGGTGCTGTAATGCTAGTAGCAGAGAAAGGTAAAATGTCATCCAAATGCTGCCACTTTCACAGAGTTTGTTCTGTTTCTGCATTTGGGCTTCCAAAAGACATGACACAAAGAGAGAAGTGCTTACATACGACTCATGATTGAATATGGTTTATGAATATCATGGTTAATATTATTATTGATCAAAACATGGGAATTGTTGGAATATTGAATCATTTCCATGCATGTTCAATTAAAAAGGTCAGGAGAGGGTTTTTTTTCCAACGTCAAAAATCCTAATTTATTGGATACGAATGAATAATTTGAGTCACAGAATTCTGTTTTCCCTCAATGCAAAGTTACATTCAGGAGATTTGCAACAGCTTTAATTTCCTGACTTCAACTTATATAGGCAGCTGATATTAACAGGTGGAGTTTAGTGGAATTCGGCACTTGTCAATCATTCTCCAGTCCTCCACTGACCGCACCTCAGACACAAGTCCTCACTTTCTACAAATTTTCTGCACAACAATAAAAGCATCAGACTTTCTGTGTTCAGTTTTAACACCTTTCTTCAGACAGGAAGTTTCTGCAGATCTGAATTAAATTTTAGACCAGAACTTATCTGCTTCTGCAAAAATGCTAATTAGTATGCAGAGCATCCCACACACAATAGTAGAAGTTCAGTTAATTTATGACCCATAAATGACCAATACAAATAATTGTTTGATTAAAAGAAAAAGAGACAATAACAACAATAAAAAAAATATATAATCCTTTTTTTACAACAGAATAAAAGACAACTGAGCTTCAGTCCCTATTTGTAAGCTTGCGAATAGAAAGTGGATTTACTTTTCTTTGTCTTAATATAAAATCATTTGTTTCTTGTGCTTGTTCAATAACTCAGATCAACTGTTCAAATCTTTTGATCATTATTGTTCTTCAGGCTTATTAATGAAGAATCAGGAATAAACACCAACCTATTTGTTGTTCAGTATCTTCATGTTTAATTCTGCAGGGTTCTGGATCACTCATGTTCTCACTGTCCTTCAGTAAACTCTTCACTTGAGCCTGATGAATATTCCTGTATTGATAACAGAAACACTTGCATTAAATATTCAGTACATAGTTTACAATCATCACTGTTTCCTAAACATCATTAATTGTATTAAAAACATACAAACAACAACGACACTGATGAAAAGTCTTATAAAGTCTTTCAGTCTGATCAATGATAAATACTGTAAAATTACTCCAGAAAACATCTTTTTTAAACATTTTCCCCAAAATATTTCCTGAATTAAAACACTCTCTGATCTCTTTTATAAATGCATCCTATTAAAATATGTTTTATCATCAAAATATTCTTACACAAGCTACAAATAGGCGTTTCTTCCCTGTTCAATAAATGTACGTGTAAATCTTGAGTGGCCGATTCTACATCTCATGTGTGCAGCGTGATCATGTCTCTGATTGTTTACATTTATCTCTCAATATTTTAATGAATTAAGTGTTTTATATAATTATATTAATCCCAAATTCTGTTTTACTGCAAAATAAAGTGTTTACCTCTTAGTGAATAATGGAGATACAAATGAAAGGTGCCCAGATAACCCGTGAGTAAGACATTACAAGAGTGTTTACAGCGTAGCATCGAGCTAAAAACAAGAGAGTATATTAGCATTGACCACATATGTTAAAGCAGTTCAAACCGCAAGATAATTCCCGCAAGTCTGCGAACGCTACTATGGTCAGATATCATACACTTACTCTGAATAGACGAACAACACCCGTAACATGAGAGGAATTAAACCAATTAATCATCAAACCGCAAACAGCAAACCTCAGCTCTCTCCGATCTCCGCCTCAGAATAAGCGCCGTGGCCGGGATATTTGCCTGCACGCTGATCAGCGAAAGCCGATTGGCTGCATGTAGGTGGCTCTAAGGAAGCTGATTGGCTGCCTGTAGGTGGCTCTGAGAAAGCTGATTGGCTGTTTAAACTGAATGTTTAAACTACGTTAAGCGTTTAAGAATGTAGTAACTTAATTTAGCTTAGCATTAGCCTAATTTTTAACTTGCTTTCATGTAACGGAGTCAGAGCTAACGTTATATTTGAGTCAGGATAACATGAAATTTGCATCTTAATACCTTTATCTTGATAAGAAAATATGAACTGATAAAAAAGGAAAGAAACATACCCATGAGATGTGTTTAGTTGACACGGTGGTAATGTCCACTATCAATCTGAGGTACTGCTGGCCTGTGATATCCAATAGTTTTATTTTAAAATTATTATTTTTTTAAATCAAGGCCAAATCAAAGGTTTAAAGGGCTCTTATTTTACAATTCCACATCAGATGGCCGTGAAAAAGGTTTAGTTGACACCGTGCGAATGTCTACAATCAATCTAAGGTGTAGCTGCTTATGAAATCAATCTGTTTTATTGGTTTACCTTTCTGAATACAGTGATAGCAGTATCGTTTATAAGATTTTAATAAGATCTTTTTAAATGTCTGGGTAAAAAACAAACTTTCCCCTTTTGAACACAAAATATTTATTTTGAGAAACATTTATAATACTGTGGAGCAGTAAACATGTCAGGCTAAATAACTCAAATGAATCACTGACTTCTGCTGTCTTCATTAGTTTCAGAAACACAAGATTTATTTGAATTTGAAACAGCATTTTATATATCTTTTCTGCTGGAGATACTGTTGTCCTAAAAAACAAAACAAAAAAAATAAAAAACAAATCTGACATATACCACAAGGGAAAAAAAAGTAAACATATAGCAAAAAATGTAAAAAAAAATTTAAAACCTTGACTTTTACAAACTGCGGTGTACCTTAAAAATGGTTATCATCAGGGCTTGACATTAACACCTGCCAAATGCGGGTAGATTTCCCCTGTAGCGGGTTAGACAGCCACCGCCACTAGCCACTTTGGCTGTTTGACAATTATTTTTAAATTGTAGCTTTCCTAATTGCGGGGTTCGACTATAAAGATGGCCAAATATGCATGCAAATGCGATCTTATAATTAAGAAGCAGCAAGACAGACAAAACTAATTGTGTTTGCGTAAGCAGGTGAATACTGAATGAGAGGATCATTACTCGTGATGTGATGCGCGCAACGGTTTAAAGGGAAGTTTCATAAACTAATTTGGAGAGGAGCACGTGATATGATTGAGCACGTCTGGCCACTCATCTGTAATCAGTAATAATCCAATCAGAGTGAGCCTAGTTTACTATAAATGGATCATTTTCTCCCTACTGTTTCTATCTTCGTTTGGAAGAATCCCCCCCTTCCACCCCATCTCCTCCTTTTCCTCCCTTTTCTAAATGGGGAGCTCTCGAGACCTACCTGATCTCGGATCTCCTGATATGCTTATCGACCGGGCGGGAGCCCTGGGCTCAAATATCTCCGAGCTCAGGGTTCTCTTCCGGGACAGCATGCCAAACCTGCTTTATACCTCAAGCATATCTAAGTGGGAACTCTTGAAATGCGTGCACACTCCAGTTTCCTTGCTTGAAACAACCGTGCCTAGAAACACAACTGGCGTGTTCGGTTCTCTTTTTAAACAGAAAGTGATGCTCTTGCATCCACAGTCTTGCTGCTTTCAAGAGCTCCAGATTTGTCTTTTGGTAAGCAGCACCAGTTGCTTTCGCTTTTACCATTCTTTGAACAGATTATTAATTGGCCTAACGTTAACCTTGTGTGTGATCATCCTTTCATTATCACACAGAGAATATTTTTCACCTGCTTTCTTTTGCTTAGTTATTTTTGTTCATATGGTTTCATTATCATCCTTTACAATAACATTGCTCTAATATGAGATTAGCTCCACATTTATGTGTAGTTAACTGGTGATGTTTAGCCTGGACAGATTGCTGTGCGTAGTTTTAGATATATGACAATAATTCATTTTTAAACGTCAATTGTTCTTGTACTTTTAAGAAATGTTTTGTTAAATTAAAAGTATTAGTATACAGATATATTTTGCTTGTTTTGACATTTAAATTTTGTGGATAAGAAATAATTATGTTTGGTGTGGTCAGAGATAAATTTCGTCTGAAAAGTCATGTGAAATAAAAACTAATTGTAATATGACACTATGAATCCATGACAAAAGGAAGCATGTGGACATAACACAAAATCTAAATCAAGTCATTTTAGCGTGTCAAAGTCATATTTATACATATTAAATATATTTTCCCAACAAACAAAATTGTGGCTAGTGAAAATGGCGAGTGCCTAGTAATGAGTGCCTACTTGCCACAGTGGCTGATGATCAAACAAGTTCATGTCAAGCCCTGGTTATCATCCTATGCCTACTCCAGTGTGGATCCTCATGTGTCGATTAATGGATGATGAATGGCTGAAACTCTTCCCACACTGAGTGCATATGAATGGTTTCTCTTCAGTGTGCATCCTCATGTGTCGATTAACGGATGATGAATGGCTGAAACTCTTCCCACACTGAGTGCAGGTGAATGGTTTCTCTTCAGTGTGGATCTTCATGTGTTGATTAAGGTTGGATGATCGGCTGAAGCTCTTCCCACACTGAGTGCATATGAATGGTTTCTCTCCAGTGTGGATCTTCATGTGTATGTTAAGATTTGATAAGAAGATGAAACTCTTGCCACAGAGAGTGCATGTGTATGGTTTCTCTCCGGTGTGAATCTTCATGTGTTTATTAAGGTTTGATGAGTGGCTAAAGCTCTTCCCACACTGAGTGCATGTCAACGGGTTCTCTCCAGTGTGGGTCTTCATGTGTTTGTTAAGGTTTGATGAGAAGATGAAACTCTTCCCACAGAGAGTGCATGTGAATGGGTTCTCTCCAGTGTGGATCATCATGTGTTTATTAAGGTTTGATAATTGGCTAAAGCTCTTCCCACACTGAGTACATGTGAATGGTTTCTCTTCAGGGTGGGTCTTCATGTGTTTGTTAAGGTTTGATGAATGGCTGAAACTCTTCCCACAGAGAGTGCATGTGAATGGTTTCTCTCCAGTGTGGCTCCTCATGTGTTGATTAAGGTTGGATGATCGGCCGAAACTTTTCCCACACTGAGTGCAGGTGAATGGTTTCTCTCCAGTGTGGATCCTCATGTGAATCTTAAGATTGCCTTTTCCTTCACAACTTGTTCCACACTGAGTGCAGGTGAAATGATTTTTGTGTCTCGTTTTCAAAATACCGCAAGTCTGTAAATGATTTTTTTCCTCAACTTTGACATGATGTTCCTCCTCTTTACTCACCACATTTTCTTCAATTAGGTCTGAAATGAAAAAAAAAAAACAAAAAAACAGGTTATTAAGTCTTTAAAACTCTCATCAAAAGCTGAAGTCAAAAGGCGCTAAAATCATTGGCTACATCAGCTGTAATTTTGATTTTAATTCTGTTAATCATCAGTTACAGTGCAAAAAAGCTTAGTTTCTACCTTGTATATGGAGTATAGTGTGTGTAAGTGTAAGACGTTGTGAGACGCAGTGAGTATGTTAACGTGGACACCAATAATTTGACTAAAGACAGTACTCTGATTAAGAGTCCTCAATGTAAACAGCGATTTTTGATTAATTTAATCAGATTAAGGTCCTAATTGAACTAAAGAGAAATTAAATTAAGACATGTGGAGTATGCCGATTTGTCACATTACTGAAGTGCAGTACAGACATGTAAACACCTTAAAACGAACTATTACCGTCATGTAGGATTTTTCGCCGCATTTTGCGACAGGATAGTCCACACACACACACACACACACACACACGGCTGTTTGACACTCTTTGCACCTACCTGCACCATTGCACATTTCAATTTAAACGGTGAAGTTGTTTTTGTGTGTGTGTTTTTTTTTTGTCTGCAAGCACAGTTATTGTTTAAACTATTTACCTGTTAACAATCAAGAAAATCACCTAAATAGGACCTGCCTGACAAAGTGAAGTAGACCAAAAGAGCCTCAAACGCTAGACATCATGTGGAGATCCAGAGAAATTTAAACACAAATGAGAAAGAAAAAAAATACTCGAGATCTGCCGGTCTGGAAAAGGTTATAAAGTCATTTCTAAATCTTTGAGACTACAGCGAACCACAGTGAAAGTCATTAGCCCCTTTCACACAGTGATACCGCTAAATATCCAGAAAAGTTTTGGACCGACTTTACCGGTAAATCGCCGTTCACACAGGCATGGACGTTACGGAATTTTTCCGGAAAAGACCATTCACACATCCATTCCAAATACCGGTAAATTCTCACATCATTAACCAGAAATGAGCTCTAATTTGAGCACTTGTATTTGTAAACATTACAAACTCTGTGGATGGATAAGTGTTGTGGACAACTGCGATGAAAACATATGGAGCAACACTTTTGCATGTCGAGATGTACATAATGTGTGTGATGGCGTGCACCGGCTGCTTCACGTGCAAACGTGACGCGTCACGCAACTGAAAGAAGCAAAGCTTGAAGGTAAACAACAATGGCTAATCATAAGCATCTTATCGATAATTAATTTACACAGATGGCATCAAGAAGAAACATAGAAACGTTCTCTGACTAACATCTAGCAGCTAAATGTGTTTGGAAAAATACTCAATGGCTTTTAGGAAAGGTCTGTATGTGTGAAAGTGTATGCCAAAAACGTGGAACAGTGGAGAACCTTCCTAGGAGTGGACGCCTGACCAAAAGTACACCAAGAGAGCATCGACAACTCATCCAAGAGGTCACAAAAGACCCATAACAACACTCAAAGACCTGCAGGCCTCACTTGCCTCAGTTAAGGTGAGAGTTCATGACTCCACCATAAGAAAGAAACTGGGAAAAAAAAGTATAGCAGAGCTCAAATAAGAAAACCACTGAAGCTAACTTGGGTTCTGCGGCTAGATAATTGTACAAAGCACACTAGCAAGTGCACTTCTAAATGGAGAAAAACTAAAACATTTTTGGAGTGGCCTAGACAAAGTCCTGACTGTAATCCCGCTGAGATGCTGTGGCATGACCTTTAAAGCCAGTTCATGCTTGAAAACCCTCCAATGTGGCTGCATTAAACAATTTCGCAAAGATGAGTGGCCCAAAGTTTCTCCAAAGCACTGTAACAGGTGAAAACACTTGATTGCAGTTGTTGTGGCAAAGGGTGCACCAACAGGTTATTAGGCTCAGGGCGGAAACTCTTTTTTTCACACAGGGCCATGCAGTATTGCAGTAAACCATGTCAAAAGTTCATGATGTGTTTATCTTTAACTAATATTTAAATTAGTTTGATTATCTGCGTGTGACAAACATGCAAAAGAGACAAATATAACAATAGTAATGTAGTTTCATAAATTAATTAAAAATAATAATAGTTTGTGTAATGTAGCTGTGTGAATATAAACAACACCTTTGACTGCAAGATACATTCAGACTTTAGCCTTAATATATTATATTTAGAAATATAATATTATATCACAAGTATATTTATAATAAAATGAAAACCGCACAAATGTCAGGGAATGTCAACACATCTCATCAGAACCTGAAGCGTTAAATGTTTAACAAATCTCATTTTACTGACCATTTGGTCAAAACATGGGAATAAAAGACAACTGAGCTTCAGTCCCTATATCTTGACCTTGCGAATAGAAAGTGTATTTACTTTTGTCTGTCTTTATATAAAATCATTTGTTTCTTGTGTTTGTTCAGTAAATCAGATCAACTGTTCAAATCTTTTGATCATTATTGTTCTTCAGGCTTATTAATGAAGAATCAGGAATAAACACCAACCTATTTGTTGTTCAGTATCTTCATGTTTAATTCTGCAGGGTTCTGGATCACTCATGTTCTCGCTGTCCTTCAGTAAACTCTTCACTTGAGCCTGATGGGAATATTCCAGTATTTATAGCTGAACTGAAGGAGGAGGAGCTTCACTGGAGGAGGGGCAAATCTGACAATATTAAAAAAACATTTTTTCTAACTAACACAGTCTGTTTGCTTATATTTATTAATTGATATTTTAATTCTATATCAGCAGCAATGGCTAGAATCACAGAACCACTTGATTTGAACATTCAGTATATAATTTACAATCATATCATTTTTTAAACATCATTAATTTTATTAACAACATACAAACAACAACAAAACTGAAGTTTTATAAAGTCTTTCAGTCTGCTCAATGATAAATATTGTAAAATTTTCTCCAGAAAACACCTTTTGTAAACATCTGCCTTAAAATATTTCCTGAATTAAAACACTCTAATATCATTTTAAAAATGCATCCTATTAAATATGTTTTATCATCAAAATATTCTTACACAAGCTACAAATAGGCGTTTCTTCCCTGTTCAATAAATGTACATGTAAGTCTTGAGTGGCCGATTCTACATCTCACGTGTGCAGCGTGATCATGTCTCTGATTGCTTACATTTATCTCTCAATATTTTAATCAATTAAGTGTTTTATATTATTATACTAATCCCAAATTCTGTTTTACTGCTAAATAAAGTGTTTGCGTCTCTTCAAGAGTTTACACAGGCATATGTTCAGTTAAAAAGTCAATATTCAATATAATCAACATTAAACTACCTCTTAGTGAATGAATTAGATGGAGATACAAATGAAAGGTGTCCAGATAACCCGTGAGTAAGACATTACAAGAGTGTTTACAGCGTAGCATCGAGCTAAAAACAAGAGAGTATATTAGCATTGACCACATATGTTGAAGCAGTTCAAACTGCAAGATAATTCCCGCAAGTCTGAGAACGCTACTATGGTCAGATATCATACACTTACTCTGAATAGACGAACAACACCCGTAACATCAGAGGAATTTAACCAATTGAACGTCAAACAGCAAAACTCAGCTCTCTCCGATCTCCGCCTCAGAATAAGCGCCGTGGGCGGAATATTTGCCTGCACGCTGATCAGCGAAAGCTGATTGGCTGCCTGTAGGTGGCTCTGAGAAAGCTGATTGGCTGCCTGTAGGTTCAGAAGAATTGCGGCTATTCAGTCAGGGGAAATAGTAAGTGGTTTGTTTTGGGAGTGCACCTATTATTAAGTGTTTCGGGTTGACTTTATATTTTATTAAAAAATGTTTAAACTACGTTAAGCGTTTTAGAATATAGTAACTTAATTTAGCTTAGCTTAACTTTTAACTTGCTTTCATGAAAGAGTAATGGCTAACGTTATATTTCAGTCAGGATAGCGTGACATTTGCACCTCAATACCTTTATTTTGGTTTTGTGATTAGGTATCCTGTGATATCTAATAGTTTTATTTTAATCAAGGCCAAACAGTGTTTTGTGTAAGGTTTAAAGGGCTCTTATTTTATAAGTCCACATCAGATGGACATGAAAAAGGTTTAGTTGACACCATGGGAATGTCTACAATCAATCTAAGGTGTAGCGGTCTAGAAAAGAAATGTGTTAAGGTGCGTTGTTGGCAGCCCTGTACATTTGGGGGCCCTAAGCAGAATGACTTTAGGGTCCTACCTTGCTCTAAATAGTTGAGTATTGCCATTGCAAACTAGCCCACAATAATTATAATGCTTATTAAATACAATCAATGAAACAGAAAAGTAAAGCCTGATTTATTCTACTGATTAACAATCTGAATGACTTGGACATTTTAAAACGGCACTGTTTTCGTCAACTAGCAGCTTCAAAAATTAAGAATTAAACAATCTTTAATAAAGGGACCACTGATTTCTACTTTGCATTCTTCTGGAGTGTTCAAAACATTTGTTATTAATTTGGCAAACAGATTGAAGATTTTATAAAAGATTCTAGGTTGAGTTTTTGTTTTTGTTTTAATAAATTCCTAAAGTAAAAACCCTGCAATGAAAGACAGTGAGCATAATAATAATAATAATAATAATAATAATAATAATAATAAGCCAAAAGTGAAAATGCACTACTTACTAATAAAATATACATTCTGAGCTCATTAAAAACTCAAGAAAAAAAACTATTAACATTAATGCAAAGATTGATTCATAAATAATAACAGCAATAAGCAAATAATATGAAGTAAATATGAAAAATATTCATATAAAAAACTGAGAAAAAGGGAAGCAACAAATACCGGGCTAATGTTAATACTTAAACTTTATTATTCCCTTCAGTTTCCTTCCCTGTTCCTTACATTTGAGATGCAGATAGCTTATATTAAACTAAGATAATTCAATTAGGACATAACTTTTATAAACATGACCAGTGTGCAAAATATGTCAGTGAAAGACGCCTCACTATTGCATCTCATAAAAATATTTCATATAACGTAGACTAACCATATTTCATAACAACGATGTTCCATACAGATGACCTTTTAGCGCTAATCCCTGAATAAATACTTACGGGTCGTAAGCAAGCTATACGTCGGTGTAATCTTTATTGTTCACTCTTTCAACCCCAAGCACACCAAAGACCTTTCTACTGTATATTTCCGTAAAAATTCAGTAAGTTTGCTACGTCCACCTTATGCACTTGAAAATAGAAAGTGGGCAAGCTTAAGGTGCGAGTGTCGCCTGGGAGGGGAGACATTTAAAGCGACGACAATATGCATTTGCCATTAATCTATGCATCACACAGCATTACAGTCTTTATGAAGTGAATAATATGTTATCACAAATTATGTTGATGATGTTTATATTCATAAAAGGTCAGTCAAGTTAGCATCAATTTGCAGGAATTTAATGTTTTAATATTTTAAATTGTCATACTGTAATAAAATGATATGAAAATTAAATGATTGTGAAGCTATTTCGTTTTAAACATTTATAAAGAGTTATAAAACATATAATTAACTTCAAGTTAAACACAAGAATAGTATATTCTGACATAAGTTTTTAACAAGACTTCAAACAATGCTCATATTTGCCAGTGAATTTAAGTTCTGCGCCTTGTACAGGACACAGTTAATACCTATCATCTTCCGTACACATGCGGAGGCGGTACTTTTCCCTACTTTCTCAAAACCTACTGGTTTACAAGACATCAATCAAAATTTGGATTGTACAATAGGTATTCACCCAGAGAATGATCAGACAAACTTGCTTATCTGGCTCTTAATGACGGAGGAGTGGTCGTTTGGGTGCGCTGAATAGCGAAAAGTGTATGGACATGGTTAGTCTACGTTAAGTAGATGACGTTTACTAAATAAAAGTGTTGACAGAGGTTTGTGATACAGCGGAGCATTAAAAGTGCATATTTTCTGTGGAGCGATTGATTTGAGTTAGTAGCCCTGCTGTGTTTATCTGACAGAAGAAGAAAAAACTTAGTATGAAAAAAGTATGTCAATGGATTGTGAAAACCAAATCTGGCAACACAACCAGCATATTCCATCACCTGAAAAACCCTGAAAGTTTCACAATTAGTTTGAACTTGATCGAAGTTGTAGTGTGTATATTTGTTTATGTTTTGCACATTTAATCCACCTCGTAATGCCAAACCTTACACAGATTAGTCTTTTTAAATGTATTTTACTATTTGTTTTTTAAGGCCAAATGCGTAATCTGTTTTTGGTAATAAATAATATTTTAAATTGTAATTTAATCAACCCTCTAATTTTTGTTGTATCAGTTATTGTTGGGATTATAACTTTTAAAGCTGGAAGCATTAACAACTTATATTGTGATTTATCGATTTATTGTTCAATATGGAAAAAAAATATTGTGTTTTTGCCATATTGCTCAGGCCTACTCTTATCATGTGTATGATGGTGTGTTGATCGTCTGAAACTGTTCCCACACTGAGAACAGGTGAATGGTTTCGCTCCGGTGTAGGCATGGGCATTTCAATACCTTGACTTTTCCAAACCGCGGTATACCTTGAAACGGTTATCATCCCATGCCTACTCCGGTATGGATCCTAATGTGTAGTTTAAGATGTGAAGATTGGCTGAAGCTCTTCCCACAGTGAGTGCATGTAAATGGTTTCTCTCCAGTGTGGATCCTCATGTGTTGATTAAGGTTTGACGAGACGCTGAAACTCTTCCCACACTGAGAACAAGTGAATGGTTTCTCTCCAGTGTGAATCCTCATGTGTTTATTATAGTTTGATGAGAAGATGAAACTCTTCCCACACTGAGTGCATCTGAATGGTTTCTCTCCCGTGTGGATTTTCTTGTGTTTATTAAGGGTTGATATTTGTCTGAAACTCTTCCCACAGTAAGTACAGTTCAATGGTTTCTCTCCAGTGTGGATCCTCATGTGTGGAGTAAGTTGTGATAACTGGCAGAAACTCTTCCCACACTGAGTGCATGTGTATGGTTTCTCTCCAGTGTGGATCTTCATGTGTCTATTAAGGTTTGATGATTGGCTAAAGCCCTTCCCACACTGAGTGCAAGTGAATGGTTTCTCTCCAGTGTGGATCATCATGTGTTTATGTAGGGATGATGATTGGCTAAAGCCCTTCCCACACTGAGTGCATGTCAATGGTTTCTCTCCAGTGTGGATCCTCATGTGAATCTTAAGATGGCCTTTTCCTCTACAACCCATTCCACACTGACTGCAGGTGAAATGACTCTTGTCTCTCGTTTTCAAAATACCGCAAGTCTGTAAATGAGTTTTTTCCTCAACTTTGACATGATGTTCCTCCTCTTTACTCGCCACATTTTCTTCAATTAGGTCTGAAATATAAAAAATAAAAAAAATCAGGTTTTTATTAAGTCTTTAAGACTCTCATCAAAAGCTGAAGTCAAAAGGCGCTAAAAACATTGGCTACACAAGCTGTCATGTGTTTCAGCAAATAGACTGATGTTTGATGACTAGTCTTATTTTGACACATGTTAGGAAAATACTTTGGAACTTTTTAAAAACTCAACAATAAACACTCTGGGCAAATTGACTACCCTTTCATTATGTTTGTGGCTGTTTTTACCCCATTGACTTCCATTAGAACCACATTTTTTGATTGCAAAGCCATGACGGCAAATAATCATGAAGTCTTGATCGTTGGCTTTTTCCCTGTTGGGAAGAGGTCAAATTATATTTTTTACTGTTGATCAAATTCCTAGGAGTGACCGGATGACCACAATTATGCCAAGAGAGCATCAACAACTCATCCAAGAGGTCACTAAAGACCCATTACAACACCCAAAGACCTGCAGGCCTCATTTGCCTCAGTTAAGGTGAGTGTTCATGACTCCACCATAGGAAAGAAACTGGGCCAAAACGTAACAGAGCTCCAATAAGAAAACCACTGCTGAGCTGAAAGAACATAAAAGCTCCTCTCAGGTTTGCCAGAAAACATCTTGATAATTTCCCAAGACTTTTGGGAAAATGCTCTGCGGACTGACTTTTTTGCAAGGTGTGTCTGCCATTATGTGTGGCGTAAAAGTAAAAGACAACTGAGCTTCAGTCCCTATTTATTACCTTGTCAATAGAAAGTGTTTTTACTTTTCTGTCTTTATGTAAAATCATTTGTTTCTTGTGTTTGTTCAATAAATCAGATCAACTGTTCAAGGCTTTTCATCATTATTGTTCTTCAAGCTTATTAAAGGGCCACAAAACCCCCATCTCAGCAGGGTGTTTTCACACCTCTAGTATGAAAAAAGTCAGGAATGTGTGTGTGTCTACCTCTGTTTAGGTGGGGGTGTCAGGGGAAGGAAAGAGGGAAGGTTTTGCTTTTGTTTCCGTTTGGGCACACGCTGATTTTCTCAGGGCGTACTCACACTATGCTATCCGAACCGTGCCCAGGCCCGTTTCCCGAATTGTTTGAGAAGTGCGAGTGCTCTGAATCGGGCTCAGACACAGTTCACTTGGCCAGCCCTGGCCCGGTTGGAAGAGGTGTGCCAGAGCGCGAGAGAATTTGCCCAATAATAAACTCAAAACACATGTGGTTGTTGCGGTGAACTCGGCCAATCATGTAATATTGGTGTCGTCATCGCAGCGACTGCAGTCGCTCTTCAGATGCTGCTCCGGCTGAATCAATCGTCTGATCTCAGAGTGATGTCGAGGTACTTTGATGCCACATGTGCACTTGTCAACCCTCCTGTTTTTCCTGGGATTCTCCCGTATTTTACAGTTCTATCCTGCTGTCATCTTGTAAAGGTTTTTTCCCCGCATTTCTCCCATACCTTTTATCTTTCTGTGAAGAGCCGATCCTCCCTATATGCAACCCATACTGCTGAACCACCAGGGGCCGCCATTTGCTCTTAAATGTGAATCTGTTCTGTGCTTTCATTTTATTTAGGCATGAAAAAACTTTGAAATAAACATAAAAACTGCGCGATTCATTTCCTTTTCATTACAGGCGCCATTGCACCTATGCAATCCTCAAAACAGTCAGTTCATGTAACGATGCATGACTGTCAGCTGATGCGCTCCATAGTGATAAATAGATGCTGTTTCCCAAGCGGATTCTGTACGCACACGATTTGATGCGGAGCTCAAGTGGACACTGGGTTTTGGGTGTGTGTTTAAACGGACATATACACATCATCATCATCATAATAATAATAATAATAATAATAATAACAACAACAACGGCGGTTCATTCCGCTGTGGCGACCACAAATTAATAAAGGGACTAAGCCGAAAATAAAAAGAATGAATAATAATAACATTAATAATAATAACAATAACATCTAGACATGTTGATCTTGTTGAGTTTTCTCTTAAAACACAACAAATTGTGTCTTAAATGAGCATAAACAGTTAGGAAAGCAATCAAATGCTTTCATTATAGATCTGTGCATTTTTAAAGCGACACCTCTGTTATTTAATGTAATCCAACCAAACAAATGTAAATGAGAGATTCATTCTCTGATCTTTAATCAGAATGTTTAAATTACACAGTGAAGAAAAGGTTAATGAGATTTGATGACATGTTTCAATTTCGTTATAATAGCTATTAAACTTAATGAGCTGAACTGTTTGCTAATTTGTTTGCAGCTTTTTTTCTAATGTATACTAATTATTATATCCTTTGTAAATACTAATAAAAATGTATTACTGACCGTTTCAGCAGTTTATTTACAATGAAACAGATCCAGATGAACATATTTTGTACTTTTTTATGGGGGGGGGGGGGTATCCCTTATTTTCGCACCCCAATGTTGACAGGTATGCATGTGACAGTCATCTGCGTAGCGCCAATACGAACAATATTTCTAACCAGCACGCACCGCTTTAAGACAGATTTCCTTTTTTTTAAAGATTTATTTTTGGCCTTTCTGCCTTTATTAAGTGGATAGGACAGTATTTCTGACTGGAAGCGAAGTTGGAGAGAGAGAGGGGATAGGGATGGGAAATGTCCTCGAGCCGGGATTCGAACTTGGGATGCCTTGAAGTGCTACTGCACCATATGTCAGCGCAGATTTCAATCGATCTGTGCAGCGCTGCATGAAGTCGAACGCACCTAGTGACTGTGTTTACATGGACATCAGTAATCGAATTACTTTCCAAATTATTATTTTGTTGACTTTAACTGCAGCTTGGCGCTTTCACTTTCATTCAGGAACATTTCATGCATGCCCCCCGTGACAAACGAGATATTGGATGCAAGGAAGTGCTGGAAGAGTGTAGTTTAAATGGAATGTTTGATACCGCACAGCGAATGAAAGAAAAAAAAAAAACTCTGCATTTATCTGTAACTTAGATGCACCAGAAAGCAGTTAGCATCAAAAAGCCGTGTGTGTGCAGACTATCCTGTCACAAAATGCAGTGAAAATCCTATACGACAATAATAGTTTGATTTCGGTGTTTACATTCGGAGAGCAGCATTTACAGCGGATCTTTCACCCTATAATATTGTAGCGATATTAACGTACTGTAAACCTAGTAACTAAATCATGTTGACTAAGGTCGGTCTTTAAACACTGAAAGCGTGCTGCTGACAATACGATCTAAATTTGCCATCTGAATAAACAAACAAAGGCCACTGATCGATCACTTACCAATCTGTAGAGACAGGACAATCAACACCAACTGGAGCCGCGTCTTTATTAAAAAGGAGACGAGTGGCAAATATGGATTTTACCATTTCCTGATGTGAAAAAAGCTCTCGGGAAAAAAAATATTCCTTAGACAAGTATTTCTGTCGCGTGCCCTGTAATCCACATGTAAGTCCAGCTGCACTCTAATAACGGGAAATAAAAGCAAAACCTTTGTTGCAGCACATTTATAAACACAACACTGACGACCCATGTCTCCAAGTAATTCCTGTTCTTCTACTTGTTTTGGCAACATAACATGGCGTCTCCCTCTGCCGTCTGAACACTGTACCAGGTCAAAACAGTCTTCGAAGCTATCATGCATATTAATGAAGTTGCACCTCATTCACAATAGAATGCGCTGATTGGTTTGAACCAAGTCTTACTCATGAATGAATGCTGCACACACAGACGTCACAATGTACTCGTCGATACAGACATCCAGTCTACACGCTGAAATACACACAAGGATCTAACCGCCGTGACGCAGCTTCAATAATTCGTTTCAAACCGGGAGAACAAATTTGCTCGAAATAACGCAAAAACAGCCAATTTTCACCTTTTTTTGTGAAATGTGTGTCCAAATAGTGTTTATAGCAGCGTGGCACACATAGATGACTGTCAACAGCTCAAAATTTGTGTTTTGTTGTTTTGTGACCATTTAATGAAGAATCAGGAATAAACACCAACCTATTTGTTGTTCAGTATCTTCATGTTTAATTCTGCAGGGTTCTGGATCACTCATGTTCTCGCTGTCCTTCAGTAAACTCTTCACTTGAGCCTGATGGGAATATTCCAGCATTTATAGTGGAAACACTTGCATTAAATATTCAGTATATAGTTTACAATCATAACTGTTTTTTAAACATCATTAACTGTATTAAAAACATACAAACAACAACAACAACAACACTGATGAAAAGTCTTATAAAGTCTTTGTCTGATCAATGATAAATATTGTAAAAATCCCTCAGAAAACACATTTTTTAAACATTTTCCCCAAAATATTTCCTGAATTAAAACACTCTCTAATATCATTTTATAAATGCACCCTATTAAAATATGTTTTATCATCAAAATATTCTTACACAAGCTACAAATAGGCGTTTCTTCCCTGTTTAATAAATGTACGTGTAAATCTTGAGTAGCCGATTCTACATCTCATGTGTGCAGCGTGATCATGTCTCTGATTGTTTACATTTATCTCTCAATATTTTAATGAATTAAGTGTTTTATATTATTATACTAATCCCAAATTCTGTTTTACTGCAGAATAAAGCGTTTTCGAGAGTTTACACAAGCATATGTTCAGTTATAAAGTCAATATTCAATATAATCAACATTAAACTACCTCTTAGTGAATGAATTAGATGGAGATACAAATGAAAGGTGTCCAGATAACCCGTGAGTAAGACATTACAAGAGTGTTTACAGCGTAGCATCGAGCTAAAAACAAGAGAGTATATTAGCATTGACCACATATGTTAAAGCAGTTCAAAGCGGAAGATAATTCCCGCAAGTCTGCGAACGCTACTATGGTTAGATATCATACACTTACTCTGAATAGACGAACAACACCCGTAACATCAGAGGAATTAAATCAATTAATCATCAAACAGTGAAGCTCAGCTCTCTCCGATCTCCGCCTCAGAATAAGCGCCGTGGGCGAGATATTTGCCTGCACGCTGATCAGCGAAAGTTGATTGGCTGCCTGTAGGTGGCTCTGAGAAAGCTGATTGGCTGCCTGTAGGTGGCTCTGAGAAAGCCGATTGGCTGCCTGTAGGTGGCTCTGAGAAAGCTGATTGGCTGCCTCTAGGGTCAGAAGAATTGTGGGTATTCAGTCAGGAGAAATAGTAAGTGGTTTGTTTTGGGAGTGCACCTATTATCAAGTGTTTTGGGTTGACTTTATATTTCCTAAAAAAGTTTAAACTACGTTAAGCGTTTTAGAATGTAGTAACTTAATTTAGCTTAGCATTAGCTTAATATTTAACTTGCTTTCATGTAACAGCTAACGCTAACGTTATATTTCAGTCAGGATAGCGTGAAATTTGCACATCAATACCTTTATCTTGGTGTTGTGAGATACACTCAGAAAATATGAACTGATAAAGAAGATAAGAAACATGTATAAGAAAAGAAACATATACCCATGAGAAGTGTTTATAAGCATTCAATGGCTTTTATTTTGTAATTACAGATAAAGCAGTCTTGAATTTCTGGTTATTTGTTTGCATTCATTTGTTGTTTTTTAGTTATTATTTAATATTTTATCATCAGTCAGTGAGACGCTGATCTATCATGACAAACATGCGTTAGCAGCGACAGTATTTTGTGTTCAGTTCAGTTTTTAAGTGCTCTACCATAATACACAGTGTATGAGCGACTGCAGAAATACCTGGGCGGCTAGAATGACCGTTCTTTTTGACTTGGCGCTGGCCTGACCGCAGTCAAATACGCAGCGTTTGTTTCACTTTACGAAAAATAAGGATTTAATTATGCTCCACTGTAATTGTTGCATCACAAAACTCCAGTACTGAGCATGTTAGTTGTGCGCCACCGCTTCCACATTGCTTAATACACACAGGATGTACAGCACTACACAAATATCTAAATAAATGAAAACAAAAATTATAATATTACAAAAATTATTATTTTCAACATGAATATAAAAACCACTGCCTCCATGCCTTCTTCATCTCGGGGGGCATTTTAGTTTATTCACGACAACTTGCATTTGCATAATGTTATTATTATTAGCATTAGTATTATATGCATACTTATATTTGTTATATTAAACAAAAATAAATTTGTCCACCTGTTTTGGACCATATGGGGCATAGGACATGTGTTTGATGTTTTTGACCACACTTCATTAAGAATAATTTATACTTGGTCGCAAAGCCCTCGGTGACGTGCACCTCTTAAAATAATGTAACTACATGTCGCAACGATGTATAGTGCAAGCTCTGTAATTGGTCGGCTTGGAAGCACTGACGAGTGTGGGCACAGCGAGTGTTTACAAGTGTGGAGTCCCGTGAAGGAGCTCCAGATGGAGACTGTTGTTTTGTGTTTACCTTATGATTAAAGCTGTTGCACGTCCACAGTTTCCAGCCTCAAAATGAACGAGTTTGAGCCACTTGTATATTAAGGAAGCGTTCAGAAAAAACAAAACACCAGTGAAGAAACTCGACACAGAGGAACATAAACACCTACTGCCAGCTTGAGTTTCTGAAGTGTTATTGCAGAGCAACACAAACAGCACACAGAAGTGTAAATGCACGGCTACGTGCACTTCATTGCATGGGCCATGGGTCACCCCAATCACTTGACACAGAAGTATAAACCAGGCTTTATTATTGCTCATTTATTTGTTTTCTGGAAAATGAACACAAATTAGAAATAGTTTTGAAATAAATCCTCGCATCTAACCAACAAAATGAAATATGTAGGCTAATGGATGTCTTCAGTGGAGTGTGTACAACACCGTTTCCTTATCCACAAAAGAGAAAGTGAAAGTAAATAGGCTGAATGAAAGAGGCTCATTCTTTATCCTCGTGCTGCAGATACTCTGTGCAGATAACTGTTTTCTAGCTAGTGAAGCGTTCTGTTTTTCCACTTCCAAAGTCCGCCATGTATATAGCAAATGCACCATGGCGACGCAACTGACCCTTAAAGGGAATGGGAGATGAGACTCCCGATTGGTTTATGCTCAAAACACACCCATAACTTATACAATGCATCTTATACAATGTTAGACAATGCATCACGGCGCAGACCATATTTTTCCATCCTTAAAATAGCAAAAGTAGATTCGGACAAGACCTTAATGCTTTATAAAAAGGCCATGTGCTTTAAACTTTGTGTATAAATCGTTAAAATAGAGCCCTTAATCTTTAAAATAATGACTTATATTAAACATGTTGATAGAGGTTTGTGATACAGCGGAGCATTCAAAGTGCATATTTTCTGTAGAGCGATTGATTTGAGTTAGTAGCCGTGCTGTGTTTATCTGACAGAAGAAGAAAAAACTTAGTATGAGAAAAGTATGTCAATGGTTTATGAAAACCAAATCTGGCAACACAACCAGCATATTCCATCACCTGAAAAACCCTGAAAGTTTCACAATTAGTTTGGACTTGCTGGAAGTTGTAGTGTATATTTTTGTTTATGTTTAGCACATTTAATCCACCTCGTAATGCCAGACCCTAAACAGATTAGTCTTTTTAAATGTATTTTTCTATTTGCTTTAATTTAAGGCCAAATGCGTCATCTGTTTTTGGTAATAAACAATATTTTAAATTGCAATTTAATCAACCGTCTAATTTTTGTTGAATTGTTGGGATAATAACTTTTAAAGCTGGAAGCATTAACAACTCATGTCGAAATTTATTGATTTATTGGTCAATATGGAAAAAAAATAGAGTTCGCATTTTTGCCATATCGCCCAGGCCTACTCTTCATGTGTGTTGATCATCTGAAACTTTTCCCACACTGAGAACATGTGAATGGTCTTTCTCCAGTGTAGGCATGGGCTGGTATAAGATTCTGACAGTATGATAACTTTGGACAAAAATATCATGGTTTGACGGTATTGTGATTACTGCTCTAATATATGCTCTTTTTAAATGTCTGGGTAAAAAAAACAAAACACTTGTCCCTCTTTGAACATAAAATATTTTGAGAAACATTTATAATATTGTGGAGCAGTAAACATGTCAGGCTGAATAACTCAAATGAATCATTGACTTCTGCTGTCTTCAGTAGTTTCAGAAACACTGATTTATTTACTGTTTAAAAAGACATTTTAGATATCTTTTCTGCTGGAGATAGTGTTGTACTGAAAAACAAAACATAAATAAAAATCTGACATATTCACCTTATTCTCCGCGTATGAGCGGGCACAGCCATTTGAATTATTTTGCCTTGAGACTTCTGGTCTCATTTACTTCCATTCATTTTTATATGTTAAAAACAGCTCGTTCTGTTGCTTGATGTTGCAAACTGATAATTTATTATTATATTTTTCTGCTTTGTCTGTATAGTCTAGGGCTGTGACGGTAACAGATTTTTTGTTACCGCGGTGATAAAGCAAGAAATCAAGCGGTTTGGCGGTTAACCGTCATATATATATATATATATATATATATATATATATATATATATATAATATATATATAATATATATATATATATATATATATATATATATATATATATAGGTTAATCTTCCCAGCCAACAATCGTCACTCCATAACCATTTGCCGGTGAGGTTAATATTGAATTATTTCATTAAAAACATTTACATGTCTATTTTGTCTCTGACGCATTAAATATTGCATTTTAAAATACTGATTTAGTTTAACATAGGAACAACAGCATACAGAACATATTAACAGAACATCTTCACGCACCTGTTTGACAGCATATAAAAATAATATCCAAGACTAAATAAAAAGAATAAAATGAAATAGGCCTGCACTCATTTTTTTTTTTTACTTAAATGACAAATTTAGATTACAAAAAAAAAAAAAAAAAAAACCTCAGTCTATGTCGGTTCTTAAAAAGGATTAAGTCACGTTTTTTTTCCCAATGTTTTTTTCTTCCGTCAAATAAAAATAGCAGGCTACCTCAAATCGATCACGCACGCCATAGAAAATATGCATTTAATTAATGCTCCGCTGAAATCTTATATTACAAACGTCAACGTTTTTAATGAGGCATTATTTTAAAGTTTATGTCTTGAGCATTTGAGAGCTTCTTTGCTTTCAGTTTCTGTCTCACTCCCGGTTCACGCACGTGCTGCGCGTGATGAGACAAGGCATATGTTGATTTTTTTTTTTTAAGTATAGCTATTAAAGCATATAATAATATAGTTTTTTTACATATTGCATTAATTTGCTTACATGTTTTATATGGCCATAAAATGAAATCCTTTTGTGCAGAGTTATCATTATGCAAAGACCTAAAAATATTTTAGTGAATTTGGATATATATATATATATATATATATATATATATATAGATATATATATATAGATATATATATATAGATATATATATATAGATATATAGATATATATATAGATATATAGATATATAGATAGATATATATATATGCATGCATACACCCCCTGATGATTAAATCTGTATAATTCCGAATTGAATGCAGATCAAGTAAAACGGCAAATATACCTTTTTATTATTATAACAACATAAACAAATTATATTAACAACTAAATAAATTTAACGTCTATAAATTGTTGCAGCCGCAGAAAGAACAAGCTGAACAGCAAATTATAATTATTAAACACGCTTATTATTAAAGCTAAATTTATAATAACAACCTTAACTAAAATTGCAACAAAAAGCCTTATATCTTTTTCTGGATTTTAGTTTGAAGTCGCAACACCAAAATAAACATTGTGGCATGGTCTGTATTCTAAAGTTGTTCGGCTGTTGGTCAAAAACGAACCGCTAAAGTAAATCGGCAGTTCTGCTCTACTTTCCGGTCTTGTTTCGTGCAAGAAAAACCAACATGTTCACTTTGTTCGGTTTTAGCGACGATCTTAACGGAGTAACAATGTTGCCAGCCGCACTGAAAACGCACTCTGAGGGAGTGCTTGTTGCGCATACAGTCATATATTTTCTTGCAACTTTGGACAGAAGAGGGAATCGGGCCTGATTATCAAGCCACCATGCCAGCGGATCAGAATGCAGATCAAGTGCTTCCTCTTGCAAATATCTGGAGACTTCATTATATGCACGGATTCTTTTGGGGACTGGGTTGGAAAACTGCACTTTTCTCTGTCCAAGCAGGTCCGCAAGGATTTTTTTTGGTTTGCTTTTGAGGAGGAGTTGATGGTGCGCATACTCCTTCTCCCTCCTCAGCCACTAAGGTAGGCCTATAACTGGCACCTTCTCCATCCCCGCCATCACGCAGCTCATCGGGCACTGCTAGCATCTCCTCAAGGGTCGCATCTTCAACGTCATTTTCGAAGTTAATGTCCCTGTACCTTGGGTCAAGGAATGACGCCTTTGCCAGCAGTTGCTGAGTTGCAGGTGCACTGTATTTTTCCTCCAAGACTTCTAGGTTGCAAGTCAACTGCGTGTCTTCCTCGGTAGGGAGCAAAAGATCCTCTGTTAAAAGCTGTAGGATAGGTTTAACAGATGACGCTGTAACTGTCTTCTCAGAAGACAGTGCATCTGCAAAATCTGTGACCTTCTTCAGCGCTGCATTAATTGACTCGAGGACTTCGATGTCCTGCCACGTCGGAATCAATTGGCTATGCCGGTTGTACTGTTCTCTTTATATGTATGATTGCTTGCGTGTGATATAAATAAACAGCCAGCCAAACTCTGTTCAAGAGCCAGGATATGAGCTTCTTGCTCCCTTTAATTGTGTATGGACACAAACTTAGTAGCCATTGAACTGAGTAAAACTATAAATAAAATGAAAGAAATATAGAATATTAGTTACAAATGTTACAAGTTATTATCAATTCACAACACAAAATGTATCACAATCATCTTCTATTGTATATTAAACATAACATACTATACTACAATATAAACTAAAACAGATTAAACATTCAGAAAAAAAAACTTACAGCTAATGCTTTCGGCAGGATTCAGAGGAGGACAGAAACTCTTTATGTGCTCTCTGCCCGTCCATTGCTTTCAGTTCTCTAAAGCGCGAAACTGCCGGAAATGCGCCAAAATAAGAGTCCGGCGGAAATGCGCCAAAATAAAAGTCCCGGCATAATACTTGTAAACAATAGCGAAAGGAAAACGAAACTTATACTAGACTAATAATGCTTTATGAAAAATATAAAATGGTTTAATTTAAATGTCCAACATGAACAGCACACAGTCTTTACACTTTTTAACAGAGGCAGAACACCGGTTGTCCAACACCCTTCGAATGGCTGGGATTTGCTCGAGAACGCGCTCGACCATTTTTTGCTTCGTACCCCTCCTGGTCGGGCAATCCTGTGAATAGCACATTAAAACAACTGTATTATTCTTTGGTGTAGGCTAAATATTTAGTAGCCTATTTGTGTTATTATTTTTATTTGCTATCGACTTATTTTTATGTATAGTTATTTTGCCATCTGGGTTTTTATGTCGTATAACAAGCTAACGTTAATTTCTCCAGCTGGCGGTATTTTGTTTTAAATTTCCGTTTCAAGATGTTTTTGGAACTGCCGTAACAAACAAAATTTCTCTAGCTCAGATAAGAAAAATAAAAATTATATATATTATTTAATTTTTTTTATACAGTTTAAGTCAAAAGTATTAGCTCCCATTTGCTTATTTCTCTTTTAAATATTTACAAAATTATGTTGAACAGAGCAAGGAAATTTTCACAGAATTTCCGATAATATTTTTTTCTTCTGGAGAAAGTATCAATTGTTTTATTTCGGCCAGAATAATAGCAATTTAAAAAGGTTTTAAAAGCCATTTTAAGGTCAAAATTATTAGCCCCTTTAAGCATTTTTTTTCGATAGTCTACATAACAAACCATCGTTATACAATGACTTGCCTAATTACCCTAGTTAAGCCTTTAAATGTCACTTTAAGCTGAATACAAGTGTCTTGAAAAATATCTGGTAAAATATTATGTACTGTCATCAGGGCTAAGATAAAATAAATCAGTTATTAGAAATGAGTTATTAAAATTATGTTTAAAATGTTTAGAAAAAAAATTATGCATTAACAATCGAAAATAACATTGTCTATCACTTCTATAATTTTCGATAAAATTAATCTGAATTATGCTGCAGTTTATCGTTTTTAATTTCTGTATAATAAATCATTTAAAGTTTCAACGTTTTCAACTCACCAGAACTAAAGCATGTTGGGGCATGAGAGCCTCAGCTTGCTCTTTTTGTAGTTTTCTCTTCTTTTGCCAGCTCTGCGAGAAAGTTGTCACCAATGTTCTGCACAGACCCATGGCTCGCGCAGTGCGTTCCTTTTCTGTCTTCATTGAATTAGCGACAGCTAAATGCAGATTATGGCCAAAGCAGTTGAGCCATTGCCACCCAAGTTTTCGCACTGCAGCCACAACATTTGCCCCGTTGTCTGTGGTAATGCAGACAAGTTTCTTTTCATCCAGGGACCACTCTTGAAAGCAGGACCGGAGGGCTTCTGCAGGGTTTTCACTCGTGTGGCTTTCTGGAGTGAACACAGTCTCCAGGCATTTTGATTTTAATTCCCAGTTCCCGTTGACATAATGCACGGTCAGGCTCATATATGGCATCATGTTTACGCTTGACCACATATCAGTCGTCACTGAAAAATGATCAACAACTTTCAAGTCCTGTATTATGCTGTCCTTCACTGACAGGTACTTTTTAGGGATCGCTGTTTGAGAGAAATACTTTCGGTCTGGAAGTACATATATTGTTTATCAAAAGCCTGTAGCAGTGCTTTAAATGCTGGCTTTTCAACCGTTCGGAACGGCACCATTTCTTCGGTCAAATAGCGAGTAACACAGTCAGTAAGTACTGGCCACTGTTTGCTGTCTCTCTGGTACTTCGCTCCTCTCGCAAAGGCCTCAGAGACTCTCAACTGTCGCTGCTGGCCTGAGGTTGAAGGGTTATCACCTGTGCTGCTCCCAAATTCAGCAAACGCCAGAGGATGGTTCAATCGAAGATGCGATGTTAGATTTGTGGTATTTCCTTTCGAGACGGAAATTTGTTTTTAACAAATACGGCAGGTTACTTCGTCTAAATTCTTGGGCTGCCCCTTGTCATCTGGCTCAAAGCCAAAATGCGCCCATATTGGCGACAAAGTATTTGCCTAAGACACTAAAATTAGACTCGTGGCCATTTTTCGCACAATGTCGTTACCTGTAAATAATAGCCTTTACCACATTAGAGAAGTAGGCCATCACTTTAAACATTTGCGTGTTTTTGCATTTGTCTTTTAATTAAACCCGTGTTCGTGCATGTTTTATTGGACATTATATGTAATTTTCAATATAACAAGTACTGAAACCTAAGATTTAAATAATAATAAAAATAATAATAATAATAATAATAATAAGACACAAATTAAAATCCCCCTCCCCCTAAACTACAATAGATTGTCCCTCTCTCTGGCGCGGGAAGTTGAAGGTATTACCTCAAAAAAAACCTTGGCTTAAAAAAAAGACGGGAGACAATAAAAATTATTATTATTATTATTATTATTATTGCCTTTATATATGACAAAATAATAGAATCCTGAAAGTTTTACAAGCAAAAATAAATGAACTATAGAAAAGGTGAATGTGTCAAAACAGTGTAAAGATTTTTGTGTATTCAGGATAAGAACCTGATTCGCATTGATCTCTATTGATTTATTGTATCATACTCAGCAATAAACTAATGTGCTCGCACTACAAATAAGGAAGAAAATCATATCTGGAACGGTTTTCTCGTGGCAGCTCGGTAATACCGTCTGTTATGGCTAAACATGTTCATTTATTTGATCCTCTCCGGATCCGCCCCCTCTGCATCTGTGCTCGGCGAATGCAACTCGCCGTGACGTAGACTCCCGAGCTTTATAAAGGACGGTGATGACGGTAATAACCACATCACCGCGGTTGACATGTCATTATGGCGGTAATGCGGTGATGCAGTTATGTATAGTCATGCAAACCCTTGTATGTAGAGCAAGTAGTTTGACTGATTTCTGACATTTATTATTCCTAGTCATTTCTCCCATAGGCAGCTGAATCGGAAGTTCTAAACAATCGCAAAAACGAGCACACTTCCACGTTCAAGAATAAGGTCAACACAATAGGAATGGTATAGCAGAAAATTTTGGTGGTTTTAAAACCTTGACTTTTCCAAACTGCGGCATACCTTGAAAACGGTTATCGTCCCATGCCTACTCCAGTGTGGATCTTCATGTGTTGATTAATCGATGATGAATGGCTGAAACTCTTCCCACACTGAGAACATGTGTATGGTTTCTCTCCAGTGTGGATCCTTAGGTGTTGATTAAGGTTGGATGGTTGGCTGAAACTCTTCCCACATTGAGTGCATGTGTATGGTCTCTCTCCAGTGTGGACATTAATGTGTAGTTTAAGGTGTGAAGATTGGCTGAAGCTTTTCCCACACTGAGAACATGTGAATGGTTTTTCTCCTGTGTGGATGATCATGTGTTGATTAAGTTGTGATAACTGGCTAAAGCTCTTCCCACACTGAGAACATGTAAATGGTTTCTCTCCAGTGTGGACTTTCA
Source organism: Danio aesculapii (assembly GCF_903798145.1). NCBI lineage: Eukaryota > Metazoa > Chordata > Actinopteri > Cypriniformes > Danionidae > Danio > Danio aesculapii. The sequence continues at coordinate 3,246,763 of NC_079437.1, read as the reverse complement.
TATGTTGATGAAGGTTTGACGAGATGCTGAAACTCCTCCCACACTGAGAACATGTGAATGGTTTCTCTCCAGTGTGGATCTTCATGTGTCTATTAAGGTTTGATGAGACGCTGAAACTCTTCCCACACTGGGTGCAAGTGAATGGTTTTTCTCCAGTATGGATTTTCTTGTGTTTATTAAGACTTGATGAGAAGATGAAACTCTTCCCACACTCAGTGCAAGTGAATGGTTTCTCTCCAGTGTGAACTTTCTTGTGTTTATTAAGTCTTGATAATTGTCTGAAACTCTTCCCACACTGAGTGCAGGTGAATGGTTTCTCTCCAGTGTGGATCTTCATGTGTAGTTTAAGGTTTGAAGATCGACTGAACCTTGTCCCACACTGAGTGCATGTAAATGGTTTCTCTCCGGTGTGGATTCTCTTGTGTTGATTAAATTGTGATGACTGGCTGAAACATTTTCCACACTGAGTGCATGTGAATGGTTTCTCTCCAGTGTGGATTTTCTTGTGTTTAATAAGGGTTGATTTATGTCTGAAAATCTTCCCACACTGAGTGCATGTCAATGGTTTCTCTCCAGTGTGGATCCTCATGTGAATCTTAAGATTGCCTTTTCCTCTACAACTCTTTCCACAGTGACTGCAGGTGAAATGACTCTTGTCTCTCGTTTTTAAAATACCGTAAGTCTGTAAATGATTTTTTTCTTCAACTTTGATATGATGTTCCTCCTCTTTACTCACCACATTTTCTTCAATTAGGTCTGAAATAAAATAAAAAACAGGTTTTTATTAAGTCTTTAAAACGGTCATCAAAAGCTGAAGTCAAAAGGCGCTAAAAACATTGGCTACATCAGCTGTCATTTTGATATTAATTCTGTTGATCATCAGTTACAATGCAATAAAAAGCTTAGTTTCTACCTTTTATATAGAGTATAGTGTGTGTGTGTGTGTGTGTGTGTGTGTGTGTGTGTGTGTGTGTGTGTAAGACAAACATTCGAACACTTACCTTGATATGTTTTAGAAAAAAGAATCACCTCAGCTCTCAGTGTATTTCTGCACGCACACTATAATTTGCTGTGTTACTCCATAGAACTCTATATAACAGCCCAAAATGTTTTTGCACAGGCCTATATAAGGGTTAATATGGCCAACTAATAATCCACAGAAAAAAAAAATGACAAATTGTCCCCCTTCTCAACTGGGAAAACACCCAACAATCAAAAAGGCCCCACTTGCCTCAGTTAAGGAGCGTGTTCATGACTCCACTATAGGAAAGAAACTGGGCAAAAATGTATAGCAGAGTTCCAATAAGAAAACCACTGAAGCCAACTTGGGTTCTGCAGCAAGACAATTACCCAAAGCACACTAGCAAGTGCACTTCTGAATGGCTGAAGAAAAACTAAAACATTTTTGGAGTGGCCTAGTCAAAGTGCTGACTTTACGCAGAGTTACAATAAGAAAACCCCTGCTGACCTGAACGAACATGAAAGCTTCTGTTTGCCAGAAAACATCTTGATAATTTCCCAAGACTTTTGGAAAAATACTCTGTGGACTGACAAAGGTTGAACTTTTTTGCAAGGTTTCTGTGCCATTATGTGTGGCATAAGAGTAACACTGCACATCAGAAAATGAACATTATACCAACAGTAAAATGGTGGCAGTGTGATGGTGATATCACACTGAAATTATGATATCACCCACAAAATATCCTAAAGGAGAACGTCTGGCCATCTGTTAGTGACCTCAAGCTGAAGCCAACTTCTGCAGCAGGACAATGATCCAAAGCACACCAGCAAGTGGACTTCTGAATGGCTGAAGAAAAACTAAATAAACACTTTGGAGTGGCCTAGTCAACGTCCTGACCTGAATCCCATTGAGACGCTGTGGCATGACCTTAAACAGGCGGTTCATGCTCGAAACCACTACAATGTGGTGGAAAAACAATTCTGAAAAGAGGAGTGGCCCAAAGTCCTCCAAAGTGCTGTAACAGACGAAAACACTTGATTGCTGCTGTTGTTGTGGCAAATGAAGAGTTCAGATGGCATGATTTTAGCCCCAATTTTGACAGGTTTTGAGAAATTGCTGAGAAATGCCTGAAATCACAGGCAAATCAGTGCTCATTCACGTGAGTAACAATCACACAGTGTGAACTATCAAAGACATGATCTGAGAGAAACGCTGAGGAGTTGCCCATGAGATATTTGGCATGCTAAATTATCTGGAGCCTTTGCCAATGTCTGAAATGTGTTCTGACTGAAAACAACATCTTGATTACCTACAGCCAATGAGAGAGCAGCATCCACGAGTATGGGTATCTGCAGCGGGAGGTTGGGGGAGAAGTTAAAAGGGCTTCTTTTTAAGGTCTATTTGGACCCAAGAAATGGAGGAAAAACTAGTGGAAGTATGGCAGGAGCACCCGTGTCTGTGTGACATGTCATCTGAGAAAACCACAACCGGGTCGAAAAAGAAAAAAAGGTTGAGAAATTGCTAATTCCCTTTAAAGCCAGGCCAGCAAAATATTTTCTAGCCCATTAAAAGGCTTCTTTTTCATAATGTAGTTAATAACAAAAATATATACTACGTGACCTTGAGATGTTTCCATGTCACTTGTGAGACGTAGTTTGTGGACTGACACCAAGACGATTCTTCTTATTTTAAAGTCATGCAGTGTGAAACCCCCTGTCATCAATCCATCTTGCAGTGTAAACAAAGCAGCGATGAACGCTACCCCAGATAGTCATGTGGTGGGAAAACGTCATACACACGACTATTCTGAAAACCATGCAGTCTGAACTCAGCATTAGCTGACCAATCAGAGCCCACTGAAGGCAGATCTTCAGAGGAACCAGGAAATATGGTAGTTGTTTTCAAGCTAGCTGAGTAGCAGTATAAAATTAAGGTAAAAATAAGGTGATATTTTACAATGTCAATGGTTTCTCTCCAGTGTGGATCCTCATGTGAATCTTAAGATTGCCTTTTCCTCTACAACTCTTTCCACAGTGACTGCAGGTGAAATGACTCTTGTCTCTCGTTTTTAAAATACCGTAAGTCTGTAAATGATTTTTTTCTTCAACTTTGATATGATGTTCCTCCTCTTTACTCACCACATTTTCTTCAATTAGGTCTGAAATAAAAATAAAAAAACAGGTTTTTATTAAGTCTTTAAAACGGTCATCAAAAGCTGAAGTCAAAAGGCGCTAAAAACATTGGCTACATCAGCTGTCATTTTGATATTAATTCTGTTGATCATCAGTTACAATGCAATAAAAAGCTTAGTTTCTACCTTTTATATAGAGTATAGTGTGTGTGTGTGTGTGTGTGTAAGACAAACATTCGAACACTTACCTTGATATGTTTTAGAAAAAAGAATCACCTCAGCTCTCAGTGTATTTCTGCACGCACACTATAATTTGCTGTGTTACTCCATAGAACTCTATATAACAGCCCAAAATGTTTTTGCACAGGCCTATATAAGGGTTAATATGGCCAACTAATAATCCACAGAAAAAAAAAATGACAAATTGTCCCCCTTCTCAACTGGGAAAACACCCAACAATCAAAAAGGCCCCACTTGCCTCAGTTAAGGAGCGTGTTCATGACTCCACTATAGGAAAGAAACTGGGCAAAAATGTATAGCAGAGTTCCAATAAGAAAACCACTGAAGCCAACTTGGGTTCTGCAGCAAGACAATTACCCAAAGCACACTAGCAAGTGCACTTCTGAATGGCTGAAGAAAAACTAAAACATTTTTGGAGTGGCCTAGTCAAAGTGCTGACTTTACGCAGAGTTACAATAAGAAAACCCCTGCTGACCTGAACGAACATGAAAGCTTCTGTTTGCCAGAAAACATCTTGATAATTTCCCAAGACTTTTGGAAAAATACTCTGTGGACTGACAAAGGTTGAACTTTTTTGCAAGGTTTCTGTGCCATTATGTGTGGCATAAGAGTAACACTGCACATCAGAAAATGAACATTATACCAACAGTAAAATGGTGGCAGTGTGATGGTGATATCACACTGAAATTATGATATCACCCACAAAATATCCTAAAGGAGAACGTCTGGCCATCTGTTAGTGACCTCAAGCTGAAGCCAACTTCTGCAGCAGGACAATGATCCAAAGCACACCAGCAAGTGGACTTCTGAATGGCTGAAGAAAAACTAAATAAACACTTTGGAGTGGCCTAGTCAACGTCCTGACCTGAATCCCATTGAGACGCTGTGGCATGACCTTAAACAGGCGGTTCATGCTCGAAACCACTACAATGTGGTGGAAAAACAATTCTGAAAAGAGGAGTGGCCCAAAGTCCTCCAAAGTGCTGTAACAGACGAAAACACTTGATTGCTGCTGTTGTTGTGGCAAATGAAGAGTTCAGATGGCATGATTTTAGCCCCAATTTTGACAGGTTTTGAGAAATTGCTGAGAAATGCCTGAAATCACAGGCAAATCAGTGCTCATTCACGTGAGTAACAATCACACAGTGTGAACTATCAAAGACATGATCTGAGAGAAACGCTGAGGAGTTGCCCATGAGATATTTGGCATGCTAAATTATCTGGAGCCTTTGCCAATGTCTGAAATGTGTTCTGACTGAAAACAACATCTTGATTACCTACAGCCAATGAGAGAGCAGCATCCACGAGTATGGGTATCTGCAGCGGGAGGTTGGGGGAGAAGTTAAAAGGGCTTCTTTTTAAGGTCTATTTGGACCCAAGAAATGGAGGAAAAACTAGTGGAAGTATGGCAGGAGCACCCGTGTCTGTGTGACATGTCATCTGAGAAAACCACAACCGGGTCGAAAAAGAAAAAAAGGTTGAGAAATTGCTAATTCCCTTTAAAGCCAGGCCAGCAAAATATTTTCTAGCCCATTAAAAGGCTTCTTTTTCATAATGTAGTTAATAACAAAAATATATACTACGTGACCTTGAGATGTTTCCATGTCACTTGTGAGACGTAGTTTGTGGACTGAGACCAAGACGATTCTTCTTATTCTAAAGTGATGCAGAGTGAAACCCCCTGTCATCAATCCATCTTGCAGTGTAAACAAAGCAGCGATGAACGCTACCCCAGATAGTCATGTGGTGGGAAAACGTCAAACGCACGACTATTCTGAAAACCGTGCAGTCTGAACTCAGCATTAGCTGACCAATCAGAGCCCACTGAAGGCAGATCTTCAGAGGAACCAGGAAATATGGTAGTTGTTTTCAAGCTAGCTGAGTAGCAGTATAAAATTAAGGTAAAAATAAGGTGATATTTTACAAATAAAGCATGAGCACACACTGTTTTGCACTGGTTGTTGCTAGATTGGATATGGATGCAGCCGGAAGTTAACGAGAATTGTTTATATTATTTATTTAGAATTATTATTTTATTATTATCTTATTATCTAGTGGACTCAGACACGGCTCCAAATGAATCGAAGCTGTTTTTTAGTCTTTATAAAGCATATAAACACAGTTATTCTCTCAAAAAAAAATCCATGTTAGCCATTTAGCAACTAGGCTACAGTCACCGGGCAGACAGAAGCCCTGCCCATGACCCGAATCCGCATCTGTTCTTAAGCGGATTTTACTTGAATGAAGCAAGTAAACTCAAATGTTCACGCACCTAGTTACGCGTGAATAGCGTGATATATCCGTGCGTCTGGTGTGAACACAGTATAAACCCAACCGTTACATTAACGTAAAAACAATAGTTGTACAGAGTATTATGTTATCTATTAAGTTACCCAATAAATTGTATTTTTTAACGTCTACCCTACCCCCTACCCCCTAACCCTAAACCCAACCGTCACAGTAGTCAAAATATTAATTATTGTTATAAAGTATCATTAAAAATGCTGCTATATTAACGTGCATATTGCACTTCCGGTTGTCTGCCTATCCAATCTAGACTTTAACTTTTGCACCCCATAAACACAACCAAGTTTGCAAAAACATTTTTTGTTGTCTCGTGACAGAGCAGTATCATTATTAGTGACTGCTAATATTAATATAGTCGTTTCTGAATTGCAGAATCCTCATTTACTCTCAAGGCCTCGGTATACCCTGGTATATTACACTGACGGCCCATTAGAAGCTGGTGTTGTCAAGGTGAGAAATGTCCATCAATATTCATGATACAGACCCACCCACGCATAGACGTTATAGCAAAAAAAAAGTGTCTTATCTGATGTAAATCAATATATTGTTTAAAGTGAATGAGCAAACAGGGTGATTTTCAGATCATCTGGTGGCAAAAACTCTAACCATTATCAATTAGTTTAAAAAGCTGTATAAACACATTTATGACCTGCTGTTTAGCTTTGTTTCTGTGATTTTAAAAGTAAAAGTAACATGCATATCCATATTTTCTCAAAAATAACACACACATGCTGCTTGCACATTATTGTAGCAGTTTGTGCTTAATACAGACTTCAGACTTTAGCCTTAATATATTAGACTTAAATATATATTATATAACCAGTATATTTATAAGAAAATGAAAACAGTACACATGTCAGGGAATGTCAACACGTCTCCTTAGACCCCGGAGGGTTAAATGTTTAACAAATCTCCTTTTACTTACCATTTGATCAATTAAAAGCCACCTGAGCTTCAGACCCTATTTATTACCTTGTGAATAGAAAGTGGATTTACTTTTCTCTGTCTTTATATAAAATCATTTGTTTCTTGTGCTTGTTCAAGAACTCAGATAAGGCTGTTGATCATTATTGTTCTTCAGGCTTATTAATGAAGAATCAGGAATAAACACCAACCTATTTGTTGTTCAGTATCTTCATGTTTAATTCTGCAGGGTTCTGGATCACTCATGTTCTCGCTGTCCTTCAGTAAACTCTTCACTTGAGCCTGGTGGGAATATTCCAGAATTGATAACAGAAACACTTGCATTAAATATTCAGTATATAATTTACAACCATAACTGTTTCCTAAACATCATTAACTGTATTAAAAACATACAAACAACAATGATGAAAAGTCTTATAAAGTCTTTCAGTCTGATCAATGATAAATATTGTAAAATTCCTCCAGAAAACACATTTTTAAAACATTTTCCCCAAAATATTTCCTGAATTAAAACACTCTAATATCATTTTATAAATGCATCCTATTAAAATATGTTTTATCATCAAAATATTCTTACACAAGCTACAAATACGCGTTTCTTCCCTGTTCAATAAATGTACGTGTAAGTCTTGAGTGGCCGATTCTACATCTCATGTGTGCAGCGTGATCATGTCTCTGATTGTTTACATTTATCTCTCAATATTTTAATGAATTAAGTGTTTTATATTATTATACTAATCCCAAATTATGTTTTACTGCAGAATAAAGTGTTTGCGTCTCAGTTTACACAAGCATATGTTCAGTTATAAAGTCAATATTCAATATAATCAGCATTAAACTACGTCTTAGTGAATGAATTAGATGGAGGTACAAATGAAAGGTGTCCAGATAACCCGTGAGTAAGACATTACAAGAGTGTTTACAGCGTAGCATCGAGCTAAAAACAAGAGAGTATATTAGCATTGACCACATATGTTACAGCAGTTCAAAGCGGAAGATAATTCCCGCAAGTCTGCGAACGCTACTATGGTCAGATATCATACACTTACTCTGAATAGACGAACAACACCCGTAACATGAGAGGAATTAACGCAATTAATCATCAAACTGCAAAGCTCAGCTCTCTCCGATCTCCGCCTCAGAATAAGCGCCGTGGGCGGGATATTTGCCAGCACGCTGATCAGCGAAAGCTGATTGGCTGCCTGTAGGTGGCTCTGAGAAAGATGATTGGCTGTCTGTAGGTTCAGAAGAATTGCGGGTATTCAGTCAGGAGAAATAGTAAGTGGTTTGTTTTGGGAGTGCACCTATTATCAAGTGTTTTGGGTTGACTTTATATTTTCTTTAAAAAAAAAAGTTTAAACTACGTTAAGCGTTTTAGAATGTAGTAACTTAATTTAGCTTAGCATTAGCTTAATTTTGAACTTGCTTTCATGTAACAGAGTCAGAGCTAATGTTATATTTCAGTCAGGATAGCGTGAAATTTGCACCTCAATACCTTTATCTTGGTTTTGTGTGATACACTCTGAAAATATGAACTGATAAAGAAGATAAGAAACATAAATAAGGAAAAAATCATATACCCATGAGAAGTGTTTAGTTGACACTGTAGTAATGTATACAATCAATCTGCGGTCAAACTGGCCTATATATATAAACTATATATATATATATATTTAATCAGGGCCAAACAGTGTTTTGTGTGAGGTTTGAAGGGCTCTTATTTTATAATTTTACTTCAGATGCCCCTAGACTGATTTCACACAGCCGCCATTTTTAAAAGCGAAATCAAGGCTGTGGTGGGAAGAAACCCGGAAGTATCGCTTGGAGTTACATAGCAATGTTGTGTACCTGGCTGTATATCTTATCAACGAAGAGAAAGCGACACAAGTTTATACTTTCACCGTCTTCCGAGTGACCCGAAGGTCCCTTCTGAATGAATGGTGAAAATAAAAAGGGATATCAGACCTCATTTTCAGCTATGTTAAGGGAAATGGCACTAGTTAGCTAACGTTTTCTTTCCCAAACACACGTTTTAGATGCCATTTATCAAACTCAAGTTAATAAGCTGATTCTTTCACTGTTAGACTTGTTACGATACTGAATTTCGGTACTGAGTTTAAAAAAAAAAAAACATTTCCCGTTAAACAGCGCTGGTTTGCCATTGTGTTCACGAGCTCAACAGAAATTATTGTGATTGGCCAAGGAGGTCATCAGTTCACCCACCACTGTTTACCAAGCGCAAACGCAGACGGGCGATCTGCTTGATGACTCGACTGATCTTCGCGGTTGCTGCACACTCCAGTATCCATGTTTGCACTGGGAGAAGAGCGGTGAGCTGATGACCTTCACGGCCAATCACAGTCATTTCTGTTGAGCACTGGTGAACACTATGGCAAATCAGTAGTGTTTATGAACGTGCTCAGCGGCGCTTAAATGTTAGTGAAATTGACGTTTTTAAAACGTCAGTACCAGTACAACACTATTACAGACAACACGAGGGTGTGCTACAGAGGACTGCATTGTTTTAGCACTCACCCGGTTACATTGGCTGAAGCAGGGAAGCCCCCATGGTGTTTACCTGGTCCCATGAACTAAAGCCTAAGAGGACACTTAAGCGTATTACTCTTAAAGAGATTGTGATGTTGTTTGATGCCCAATATGCTTTAATTCTTTAAATGAATCTTACTGAATGACATTAAAGTGAAATGTTCACACCATATCTGCTTTTTTAAATCTTGGCAACAGCTGAAGATTTGTAGTACACAGCATGTTACTGCAATGTTTACAGTGCTGATCTTATTCTTCTGGGTTTATTCCCACCGCAGCCTCGCTGTGGTTCTTTAAAATGGCGGCCGCGTGAAATAAGCATATGAGAAGTGTTTAGTTGACACAATGGTAATGTCTACTATCAATCTGAGGTGTAGCTGGCCTGTGATATCTAGTAGTTTTATTTATTTTTTTTTAATATAAGGGACAGTGTCTTGTTTAAGGTTTAAAGGGCTCTTATTTTATAATTCCACATCAGATGGCCATAAAAAGGTTAAGTTTACACCGTGGGAATGTCTACTATCAATATAAGGTGTAGCTGCTTGTGAAATCAATTTGTTTTATTGGTTTACCTTTTTGAATACAGTGACAGCAGTATCGTTTATAAGAATTTAATGGCTTTTATTTTGTAATTACAGATAAAGCAGTCTCAAAATTCTGGTTATTTATTTGCGTTCATTTGTTATTTTTTCATTATTATTTAATATTTCATCAGTCAGTGAGATGCTGATCTATCATGAAAAACATGCGTTAGCTGCGACAGTATTTGTGTTCAGTTCAGTTTTTAGCACTTTACCATAATACGCAGTGTATGAGCGAATGCTGATGCTTCTTTGCCATCTTGTTCAGACACTGAACAACTTGCTGAAACTTTTAACTCTGCTTGTCATTTTGCTTTAAATGAAGTTGCTTCTCTTACATTTAAGTTCAATTCCTCAGCCCTGGTTAAATGTATCTACCCGTACTCTCAGGCAAGAGTGCAAAAGGGCTGAGCGCAGGTGGAAAAAGGATGGGCTTCAGGTTTCCTACCAGATTTTAAAAGACTGCTTAAATTAATAAAGACTCGGTCAGTGAGGCTAAATCTAAATATTTTTCAAATTCGATTGCTAGAAGTGATTGCTTTAAAACCATAAATTCAGTTCTTAACCTAGCCGTTTGCTCTGTTCCTGTTGTCAATCTGGAGACGTTCTTTCTTTTTTGCTCAGAAAATGCAAGATATTAAATCACACCTCTTTCACAGCGACATAGATCACTCTAATTTGGTCCCTCCATAAAGCAGTTTCACAAATTTTCAGCCTGTATCTTGTTCTCAGCTACTTAATATAATTTCTCAGATGAAACTCACCTTTTGTCCTTCAGATGTACTGCCTTTCCGTCTATTCAGAGAGGTTTTAGATACAATCTACTCTTCCCTCTTAGCCGTAATAAACAGCTCATTAATAAACTGGGTTTTCCAGATGTTTTTAAACATGCTGTTGTACAGCCCCTATTAAAGAGGCCTCATCTTCATCCCGCGGTGCCTGACCACCAGTGGTGTAAAGTAACTGATTACAAATGCTCAAACTACTGCAACGGAGTAGTTTATCTCAGGAATTGTAATTTACTGAGTAGTTTTATAAATGTGTACTTTTACTATCCCTTGAGTGCAGTATTGGTACTTTTACTCCACTACTTTACTTCAACCTGCAGTCACCACTTTATTATTTCTTGTCTATGGGGATTAGAAAAATCAGTCATGTGATTCCTGTCCAATCAAATCACACATTGAAGGTAAATCGCATCATATTGAACTACCTCAAGACATGGGTGATTTATATTTGCAACAAACAAGCGTTAAAAGAGTCCAATAAGATGTCCAAAATCCTTATACACAATGACTCAGACTGTTTACAGGCATGTCACAGATGAGAAGATGACGAATGTTTACTGTATGATCGCCGAAATGGCCTTAAACACCCAGCAGGCACAAGACGTCAAATATGACGTCAAATTGACATTGTACCCTAATGTTGTTTAATTGTTTAAATATGAAAATCATGTTGACCTCAGAACTCAACGTCAACCTAAAACCAATCAAATATCAACGTCTAATGATGTAACATGGTTACCACAATGACGTGACGTTAGCACAATGTCTACCAGATGTTGGATTTTGGTTGCCATACCTGATTAAATAAATGTCAGTATTTGACATCAATATGACGTTGGTTTAAGATGTTGTCTAAACGTTGGACTTTGAGGACTTCCTAACATAACCTAAAATCGACCAAATATCAACGTCATTTGACGTCAAAATAATGTTATCCTTAGACGCAGGTTAGAAATCGAATTTTGGTCACCTGACATCACAACCTAAATCAAACCTAATATTAACATCTTATGACGTTGTGTGCCTGCTGGGCAATAGCGAAATGCACTACAGAATGTTACGTTTACACACATCCACAATTGACATGTAAACGCATCAGCTTTTCCCAGCCAAATACTCACTACTCTTGAGTTCTTTTGAAAGGGCTACTTTTTACTCAAACTTTGAGTTATATTTACAACAGGTATTTTTACTCTACTCGCACAAAATTTTTATTTAATTCACCTTTATTTGTATAGCGCTTATACAATGTAGATTGTGTCAAAGCAGCTTCACATAAAAAGGTCAAATTGGAACAGTGTAGTTCAGTTTTCAACTTTTAAGTTCAGTTGAGCTCAGTTCAGTGTGGTTTAATAATCACTACTGAGAGTTCAAACACTGAAGAGCAAATCCAACGATGCGCAGCTCTACAGATCCCGAACCTTGCAAGCTAGTGGCGACAGCGGAGAGGGAAAAACTTCAACAACTGGCGAAGGTGAAGAAAAAACCTAGAGAGAACCAGGCTCAGATAGGCACGACCGTTTCTCCACTGGCTAAACGTCTTGTGCAGAGCTACAGTCCAAGTGCTGGAAGCTGGACCTCAGCTAAGACTCGTCTGTCCCTGGAGCGTCACAGGAATCAGTCTCATGCTCTCTACTCCTCATTTTTAGGCAAGTAATGGTACTTTTACTTGAGTATGATTTTTCAGTACTCTCCACCACTGCTGACTACTTCAGGCAAATATTGAAGCTCTCATTTATCTCAAAAGTTTTAGAGAAAATTGTACTTTCACAATTGACCTCATATCTGGACTTTTTTTAAATATTTTAGTCCCGTTTCAATCTGGGTTTTAGAGTAAAACACAGCACTGAGTGTGCACTACTGAAAGTCACAAATGACATTTTACTATCCATAGATTCTGGGTCATCTGTGATTTTATTACTTTTAGACCAAATCGCTGTTTGATACTGTAGATCACAACATTATATCGAATCGACTTGAGTGTGTTGTTGGGGTTTAGCCTTGCCTTACAGTGGTTCTCCTCATATCTGAAGGGGAGAAGTTTTTCTGTAAATATTGGATCCTTTACTTTACCACCTAAACCCATTCATTGTGCTCTATTATTTTCTTTTTATATGCTTCCTTTAAGCTCAATACTCCGCAAACATAAACTACCACTGCTATGCTGATGATCTCCAACTATATTTTCCTATCAAACTAGGAAAAGATTTATCTTTAGAACATCTTTTCTTATGCCTAACTGACATTAAAGGTGGTTTCACACCTGTCAATCGATTCATTTGTTCCAAAACGAGGATTAAAAATGTTATGTTGTTGCTCTTTGGGGTTCGCTTTCACACAGCAAAGTTTCTAAACGGACCAAAATAGGTAAAACAAGTCACGTGTGAGAACTCTCCTCACATTGGTCAGAGTTTCACTGTTTATTCCCGCTCAGATGTCAGGGGAGGTGGTGTTTGACAGGGGGCTTTAAAAAGACAATTTAGATATCTTTTCTGCTGGAGATACTGTTGTCCTAAAAAACAAAACAAAAAAACGTGAATATAAAAAAATCTGATAATTACAACAGGAATGGTATAGCAGAAAATTTTGGCGGTTTTAAAACCTTAACTTTTCCAAACCACGGTATACCTTGAAAATGGTTATCGTCCCTTGCCTACTCCAGTGTGGATCTTCATGTGTTTATTACAGCGAAGAATAAGCGCAGTGGGCGGGATATTTGCCTGCACGCTGATCAGCGAAAGCCGATTGGCTGCCTGTAGGTGGCTCATCGAAAGCTGATTGGCTGCCTGTAGATGGCTCTGAGAAAGATGACTGGCTGCCTGTAGGTTTAGAAGAATTGCGGGTATTCAGTCAGGAGAAATAGTAAGTGGTTTGTTTTGGGTGCACTTTATATTTTCTTACATTTTTTTAACTACGTCTGTAATAACTTAATTTGGCTTACCTGTATATAGCATTATATTATTATAGCATTTTAACTTGCTTTCATGTAACTGTAATATTTCTCTCTCTCTCTCTCTCTCTCTCTCTCTCTCTCTCTCTCTCTCTCTATATATATATATATATATACATAAATAAATATACAATATAAATATATATATAAATAATATATATAATATATATATAATATATAATATAAATATATATCCAGATTTTTTTTTCTTTTTAAAATATTTCCCAAATGATGTTTAACAGAGCAAGGAAATTTTCACAGTATGTCTGATAATATTTTTTCTTCTGAAGAAAGTCTTATTTGTTTTCATGCTAAAATGTATGGTGAATAGGTGCTTATATGCTGATAAGATCGGGACTAGAAAGGCAAAATGGTATATGCCGAGCTAGTGTTTTTGCCATGCTGATAAACTTCCGGTGACCTGTTATTGTGAGTTTTTTCCATTTTATACGGTTCCTTATACAGCATCGATGTTGTAATGTAATTCAAATACAATCAGTTAAATAAACTTTGGCATTCATTTAGTTGCTCGAGCGTAAAACGAGACAAAAAGATGTTTTCTCGTGAGCGCCTGTCAGAACCGGCAGGCTAGCGCAGAAGCTCCATTGAATATACTGGGGTAAAATAAATGCTCATATTATACAGACACGGCGGAGAAAATTTAAATTTAATGCAGTGCTTCTTATAAAATCTGAGACCCACTTTATATCAGATATCACTCAGCCAGTGGAGATCGCTGATTTTTAAAGAAAACTGACCTTAAACGTGCCGATTTTGCATTGGCATACACTTCACTGGAAACTATTAACCATTGATTAAATTTAATATTGGGTGGACAAATGTCCTAAATCTTCCATTACTTGGGGCACAGACTTCAATACACACCTGTCAACCTGTTTCCCCGGGATTCTCCCGTATTTTACAGTTCTATCCCGCTATCATCCCATAAAGGTATTTTCCCGTACTTCTCCCGCATTTTCAGTCTTCCTCTGAAGGGTGGCAAATAAACATTAAATAGCCAATCCTCCCTATACGCAACCCATACCGCCGAACCACCAGGGGCCGCCCCTTGCTCTTACATGTGAGTCTGTTCTGTGCTTTCACTTTGTTTAGGCATGAAAACACTTTAAAATAAATATAAAAATGGCGCGATTCCCTTTTTCTATTTCACTACAGGTGGCGTCGTCCCTCCTATACAATCCTCAAAACAGTCATATAGCGGTGCGTGACTGTCAGCTGACGCGCTCCATAGTGATAAATAGACGGCGTTTCCCAAACGGATTCTGTACATGCGATTTGAAGCGGAGTGAAAGTCTGGGTTTGGGGTGCATGTATGAACAGACATATACACTTAATTAATATTAATAATAATATTAATATCTAAAGATGTCGATCTTGGTGGGGTTTTTTCAAACACAACTAATTTCGTCCTAAATGAGCATAAAAAATTATGAAAGCAATCGAAAGCTTTCATTATAACGTTAGATCTGTGCATTTTTAGTGACACCTGTTAATTAATGTAATCAAACAAAAATAATCTAAATAAATGAGATTCATTCGTTGCTCTTTCATCAGAATGTGTAAGTTATACAGTGAAGAAACGGCTATAGAGATTTGATGGCTTAATTCTATTTCATTATAATAGCTATTAATTTTAATAAGCTGAACTGTTTGCTAATGTAATTGCTGCTATAGTGTATACTATTTATTTTTTCTTTTGTAAATAATGATAATTATATTAAATAAATATTATTAATTATTAATAATAATAATAATTATTACTGACTATTTAACTGTTTATTTAAGGGGGGGGGGGCTTATTATGGTGGGCATATCCCTTATTTTCAAATCCAAATGTTAACAGGTACGCTTCAATATGGTAACAAACGGTGACTTAGATAGGTTTCCCTCCAGATTCTCTACAAATTCAATTCTAAATAATTTTCTGTTGAGATTTTCTGTTGTTGATATCTGGAGAGAGAAAAAATCCACAACAGAAACTATAAATGGTGCAGCAAGGATCACTCTTAAAAATCTCAAATAGACTTTTGGTTAGTTTCTCAGAGCTTAGCTATAGTAACTGTAAATCAATTGATATCCACGCTTCTCCGCTTACAGATCAACGTGCTGTTTCTCTTTGAGTTTGTCTCTCTGCATTACTAGATGTATACTCATCTTCTTACCGGAAATTGAATAATTCTGTGCTTTGGTCCGAGGATGTTAAAAAGGATATTGCATTATTGATTGAGGAACACTGTAGCAGAGCTTGTGAAAACCAAATCTGTCAACACAACCAGCATATTCCATCACCTGAAAAAGTATCAACAAAAGTATTGAGAACATGTGAATGGTCTCTGCAGTGTAGGCATGGGCCGGTATAAATTATCACGGTTTGATGCACTCTAATATATGCACTTATTAAATGTCTGGGCAAAAAAACTAAAACTTTTCCCACTTTGATCACAAAATTTTTAATTTTGAGAAACATTTATGATATTGTGGAGCAGTAAACATGTCAGGCTGAATAACTCAAATGAATCATTGACTTCTGCTGTCTTCTTTAGATTCAGAAACACAGATTTCTTTACAATTTAAAAAGAATTTTCTGCTGGAGATACTGTTGTACTAGGGAAAAAAAATGTTGAAAAATTTTGGCGGTTTTAAAAACCTTGACTTTTTCAAACCGCGTTATACCTTGAAAATCATTATCATCCCATGCCTACACCAGTGTGGATCCTCATGTGTTGATTAAGGGATGATGATCGGCTGAAACTCTTCCCACACTGAGTGCATGTGAATGGTTTCTCTCCAGTGTGGATCTTCATGTGTTGATTAAGGTTGGATGATCGGCTGAAGCTCTTCCCACACTGAGTGCATGTGTATGGCTTCTCTCCAGCGTGAATCTTCATGTGTAGATTAAGGAGTGAAGATTGACTAAAGCTTTTCCCACACTGAGTGCAGGTGAACGGTTTCTCTCTGGTGTGGATAATCATGTGTTGATGAAGTTGTGATGACTGGCAGAAACTCTTCCCACACTGAGTGCACGTGTATGGTTTCTCTCCAGTGTGAATCTTTATGTGTTTATTAAGGTTTGATGATTGGCTAAAGCTCTTCCCACACTGAGTACATCTGAATGGTTTCTCTCCAGTGTGGATCCTCATGTGTTGAGTAAATTGTGATGACTGGCAGAAACTCTTCCCACACTGAGAGCATATGAATGGTTTCTCTCCAGTGTGGATCTTTGTGTGTTTATTAAGGCATGACGAGAAGATAAAACTCTTCCCACACTGAGTACATGTGTATGGTTTCGCCCCGGTGTGGATCTTCATGTGTTTATTAAGAAGTGATGACTGGCTGAAACTCTTCCCACACTGAGTACATATGAATGGTTTCTCTCCAGTGTGGATCTTCATGTGTTTATCAAGGTTTGATGATTGGCTGAAGCTCTTCCCACACTGAGCGCATGTGAATGGTTTCACTCCAGTGTGGATCTTCATGTGTTGATTAAGGTTGGATGATTGGCTGAAACTCTTCCCACACTGAGTACATGTCAATGGTTTCTCTCCAGTGTGGATCCTCATGTGAATCTTAAGATCCCCTTTTCCTCTAAAGCTCTTCCCACAGTGACTGCAGGTGAAATGACTCTTGTCTCTCTCTTTCAAAATACCGTAAGTCTGTAAATGATTTTTTTCCTCAACTTTGACATGATGTTCCTCCTCTTTACTCACCACATTTTCTTCAATTAGGTCTGAAATATATATAAAAAAATTATTAAGTCTTAATTAAGTTTTATTAAGTCTTTATTAAAGTCCCTTGCTGTTAGTTCAGTGACAGGACTAATAGATAGACCCTTACAACAGACATTTGCACACTTACCGTGACATGTTCGAGAAAACAGAATCACCTCAGCTCTCAGTGCATTTCTGCATGTACACTATAATTTGCTGTGTTACTCCATAGAACTCTATATAACAGCCCAAAATGTTTTTGCACAGGCCTATCTAAGGGTTAATGTGGCCAACTGATGATCAACAGTAAAGATGACAAATTGTCCCCCTTATCAACTAGGTAAACCACCAACAACAATCAAAAGTGCATGATTATTTGGCGTCATGGCCTTGCATTAAAAGATTATAACGAAAGTCAATGGGCCAGAAACAGCCATGAACATAATAAAAAGAGTAGTCAATTTGAACAATACACAAAGATTTGAGCCTTTTCGAAAACAGGAAGTGGAAAGTAATGAACTACATCTACTCACGTTACTGTACTTAAAGTAGTTTTTTTTTTGAGAATTTGACTTTTTAGAGTAGTGTTTAAACTTTAATTTTACTCATACTTAAGTATGATTTGCCTAAAGTATTGCACTTCGCTACATTTTAAATCATATGCGTTACTGAGTAAAAAATAAAAACATAAAGAAACGCAACGGAAAAAGAAAAAAGTAAACCGCGTCCACGGGGAAACCACGTCACTGCAGCAGCAGCGTGAGAAAAATCAGCGGTAAACTTGTCTATTTACTGTTGCTGGAGTTGGATTTATCGCCGGAGTTTAGAAAGTTTATCAGCAAAATGCCTGTCAACCCCAGCAATGACAAGGTAAGCTACTGTATAAGGCTCATTATTAATTTTAGCCATGCCTGTGCCCTTATAGGTGTAATATGGAACTTTATGATGCAGAAAATAAATAAATATCACGTGAACAGTTTAGAATGCTTAGTATAAAAGCATGTCCAATCCATTGTTTAATGTAATGTTTGCACTTGTTAGACTATAAATCTCATCACTAACGCTAAAGTCTGATAATCTTTTGCAGAAATGATCTTACGCTGACATATTTCCTACTCTTGGTGGCACTTATCCCACATAGTGTGCATTGTATATGGTTGCCATGACAGCCCTAAACTGACAATTCTGTCACTGCTTGTAATAGGCCTAAATATGTTTGATTCTCTTATGTTGAACACAACAGAAGATAATTATAAGAATGCTGGAAAGCTGTATCCATTGACTTCCATAGTATTTGTTTTTTCCTGCTATAAAAGTTGTTACACCAAATTGTTGTGATGATGCAACCGCGGCACTTCCCTGCACTTGATCCACAATATAAAGATCATTACTATGTAAAAAAGTAAAGCACATGATATGATACAGACCGCGATGGATGCGGGGAGACGTTTTTTTCAGCACAGAAGTAACTCGAAGGCGTTCGCCTACTGGCTGCATCAGCAGCGCGCACCTTTTCTCTGTCTGTTTTAGTTACCTATCTATCTTTCTATTTTTCTTTTCATCTGCACCAGGGCCCGCGGTAACTTTATCACGAGTTGTTGAATTTTTCCTTAACCTGCAACTCTTTAATTTACAAATGATATCTATCATGAAGAACTGCATGCTTCTCAAGCTTTATGAGAAGTGTCTTCATTTCTTTTCAGGTGCACTCAGAGGACAATCGCCTGTTATATCATGTCATTTAGTTTTTGATTGTCAGCATGATGTAGGCCTTTGTAAATATAGTTTAAATGGTTTAAGTAACCAAAAAAATAATACAAAGTAGTGTAATGCATCTCTGAGATTAATATTATAATGTAACTGATTACAAAAAAAGAAATGACAGTAACTTTTAATATTTAATGTATTACATTTTGGAAGTAACTCGCCCAACTGTGTTCGTAACATTGGTAATGTTCGTTAGCACAAAGATTAGATATTAACAGAGACTTGGAGCAAAATTGTTCATGCACAATGGGCTCTATGCACAGCTACACACTAAAAAATGTTATTTATTTAACCCAATGGTTAAGTTAAACATATTTGGTGCTTTGTTGGGTTATTTTTAACCTTTATTGGGTTATTTATTAATAACTCAACCAGTTGGGTTTAATATTTGGTGCTTTGTTTGGTTATTTATAACCTTTATTTGGTCATTTATATTATAACTCAACCAATTGGGTTAAAATTATGAATTTCAACAGTCAACTGATTTAACGGACACAGAACCGCTGTATTAATATGAGTGCGTAATTTTGTTTTGCGTTATAAAGTTTAAGCTCTAGCGCAATAACATTGTTTTTTTTTAAACAAATTACCTGTCCATCTTGTGTTTATTATATCCATTTCACCAGCACTCTTAATTATTGATGACACAAACGCACACTTCATAGCCGATCTATATTAAATGGATAAAGGCTTTCTCTACCTCACATGTTCATCTCTACAGTTTTTTTTTTTTTAAGAAATGATACACATATTTGGGATATTCGGCTATCATTCTCACCTTTAGGACACAGCGAAGACACTTATTTATTTACACAGCCATAATTATAATGGATAGTAGTAGTAATACCAGCATGGAAAAATAATATTAAAATCAAAATAACCTAATGCATTGAGTTAAAATAACCCATAGTTGGGAAGGTGCTATAATAACCTATAGTTGGGGTATTTTTAACCCAAGTATTTTAACAGAGTAGAATTTTAAAGCCAATGATAAACTTCCGGTGTAGCTAAATGTTCACAAGGTTGTTTTTACAGCATCAATGTTGTAATGTAATTACAATACATTCAGCTAATTAGACTTAAGCATTCATTTAGTTGCTCAATCATAAAATGAGATGAAAGATGGCGTCAGTAGCAACAGACTAGCGCAGAAAGCAACAGTTCCAGGTTTTGATGAAAAAGCTACACATTAATACTTTACAAGTACAGCAGTTTTCTTTTTACTTAAGAACCATGCCATTTTTAATTAACTTTTAAAAGCACATTTTAATTTAAACGGTGAAGTGTTTTTTTTGTTGTTTTTTTTTTGGCTGCAAGCACAGTTAAATGTTCAAACTATTTACCTGTTAGCAATCAAGAAATCACCTAAATAGGACCTGCCTGACAAAGTAGACCAAATGAGCCTCAAAACTAGACATCATGCTGAAATCCAAAGAAAATTAAACAAATGAGAAAAAATAAATAAAAACTTGAGATCTGCCGGTCTGGAAAAGATTATAAAGTCATTTCTAAAGCTTTGGGACTATAGCGAACCACAGTGAAAGTCATTATGTACACATGCCAAAAACATGGAACAGTGGAGAACGTTCCTAGGAGTGGCCGGCTGACCAAAGTTACCTCAAGAGAGCATCGACAACTCATCCAAAAGGTCACAAAAGACCCATAACAACACCCAAAGACCTGCAGGCCTCACTTAAGGTGAGTGTTCATGACTCCACCATAAGAAACTGGGCTCAAATGTAGCAGATGTTTAATAAGGAAACCACTGCTGAGCAGAAAGAACATAAAAGCTCGTCTCAGGTTTGTCAGAAAACATCTTGATAATTTCCCAAGACTTTTGCGAATAAACTTTTTGCAAGGTGTGTGTGCCATTATGTGTGGCGTAAAAGTAACACTGCATTTCAGAAAATGAATATCATGCCAACGATAAATTTGGTGGTGGTAGTGTGTCTAAAATGATGGCGATATCCCACTAAAATGATGATATCACACACAAACTATCCTAAAGGAGGATGTCTGGCCATCTGTTAGTGACCTTAAGCTGAAGCCGACTTGGTGCAGTTCTGAATGGCTGAAGAAAAACAAACTTATTTGGTGTGGCCTAGTCAAAATCCTGACTTGAATCCCATTGAGACGCTGTGGCATGACCTTAAATAGCTGGTTCATGATCGAAAACAATGCTCGAAAATTTAACAAATCTCCTTTTACTGAGCATTTAATCAAAACATGGGAATAAAAGACAACTGAGCTTCAGTCCCTTTTTTTTCTACTTTTCTCTGTCTTTATTTGAAATCATTTGTTTTTTTGTGCTTGTTCAGTAACTCAGTTTTTGATCATTATTGTTCTTCAGGCTTATTAATGAAGAATCAGGAATAAACACCAACCTATTTGTTGTTCAGTATCTTCATGTTTAATTCTGCAGGGTTCTGGATCACTCATGTTCTCGCTGTCCTTCAGTAAACTCTTCACTCGAGCCTGATGGGAATATTCCTGTATTTATAGCTGAATTGAAGGAGGAGGAGCTTCACTGGAGAAGGAGGTACAAATATGTCAATATTAAAAACACTTACATTTTTTTCTAACACATTAGTTTTGCCCATATTTATTAATTGATATTTTAATGCCATATCAGCAGCAATGACTAGAATCACAGAAACACTTGTATTAAACATTGAGTATATAATTTACAATCATAACTGTTTCTTAAACATCATTAATTTTATTAAAAACATATAAACAACACTGATTAATAAGTCTTTCAGTCTGATCAATGATAAATACTGTAAAAATTCAAAAACATTTGCCTCAAAATATTAAAATATGTTTTATCATCAAAATATTCTTACACAAGCTACAAATAGGCGTTTCTTCCCTGTTCAATAAATGTACGTTTAAATCTTGAGTGGCCGATTCTACATCTCATGTGTGCAGCGTGATCATGTCTCTGATTGTTTACATTTATCTCTCAATATTTTAATGAATTAAGTGTTTTATATTATTATACTAATCCCAAATTCTGTTTTACTGCAGAATAAAGTGTTTGCGTCTCTTCAAGAGTTTACACAAGCATATGTTCAGTTAGAAAGTCAATATTCAATATAATCAACATTAAACTACCTCTTAGTGAATGAATTAGATGGAGATACAAATGAAAGGTGTCCAGATAACCCGTGAGTAAGACATTACAAGAGTGTATACAGCGTAGCATCGAGCTAAAAACAAGAGAGTATATTAGCATTGACCACATATGTTAAAGCAGTTCAAACCGCAAGATAATTCCCGCAAGTCTGCGAACGCTACTATGGTCAGATATCATACACTTACTCTGAATAGACGAACAACACCCGTAACATGAGAGGAATTAAACCAATTAATCATCAAACAGCGAAGCTCAGCTCTCTCCGATCTCCGCCTCAGAATAAGCGCCGTGGGCGGGATATTTGCCTGCACGATGATCAGCGAAAGACGATTGGCTGCCTGTAGGTGGCTCAGCGAAAGCTGATTGGCTGCGGGTATTCAGTCAGGAGAAATAGTAAGGGGTTTGTTTTGGGAGTGCACTTATTATCAAGTGTTTTGGGTTGACTTTATATTTTCTTAAAAATGTTTAAACTACGTTAAGCGTTTTAGAATGTAGTAACTTAATTTAGCTTAGCATTAGCTTAATTTTTAACTTGCTTTTATGTAACAGAGTCAGAGCTAATTTTATTTTTCAGTCAGGATAGCGTGACATTTGCACCTCAATACCTTTATCTTGGTTTTGTGTGTAACACTCAGATAGTATGAAATGATAAAGAAGGTAAGAAACATAAATAAGGAAAGAAACATATACCCATGAGAAGTGTTTTGTTGACACCGTGGTAATGTCCACTATCAATCTGAGGTAAAACTGGCCGGTGATATCTAAGTTTTATTTTAATGTAAGGTTTAAAGGGCTCTTATTTTTATAATTTCACATCAGATGGCCATAAAAAAGGTTTAGTTGACACTGCGAATGTCTACAATCAATATAAGGAGTAGCTGCTTGTGAAATCAATTTGTTTTATTGGTTTAGCTTTTTGAATACAGTGACAGCAGTATCGTTTATAAGAATTTAATGGCTTTTATTTTGTAATTACGGATAAAGCAGTGTCGAAATTCTGGTTATTTAGTTGCATTCATTTGTTATTTTTTCGTTATTATATAATATTTTATCATCAGTCAGTGAAACGCTGATCAATCATGACAAACATGCGTTAGCAGCAACAGTACTTGTGTTCAGTTCAGTTTTTAGCACTCTACCATAATACACAGTGTATGAGCGACCGCAGAAATACCTGGGCGGCTAGAATGACCGCAGTCAAGTGTGCAGTGTTTGTTTCCCTTCACGGAAAATGAGGATTTATTTATGCTCCACTGTTATTGCTGCATCACAAAACTCTGTAATTTATATTGGCTACATTTTTATAAACTTATTTAAACATAATATATGCTAGAAGCCTAGCCTATAGCCTACTTTAAATAAGTCAACATATATGCGATTTGCCTCTCATCACCGCAACATGCACGTCTGTTTATTCCTTCTTTTATAAACAGACCTACATTTGACCAGCCATTTAGCAAAGCCCATACTGATATTTCTGTGCCAGTATGACACTATACACTAAACTGAGGAGTTCAACCATTTCAAAACACTCGCTCATTACGAGTGAGAAGGAGAAAATGAAAGTGCGGTGCTGGGATAAAATCAGATTCTCAAGTAATAATCTTTAAAATAATGACTTAAAATATAAATGTTGATAGAGGTTTGTGATACAGCGGAGCATTAAAGAGGTGTATTTTCAGTGGAGCGATCGAGTAAGTAGCCCAGCTGTGTTTATTTGACGGAGAAAGAAAAAAACTTGGTTTAAAAATGGTTTGGGAAAACCAAATCTGGCAACACAACCAGCATATTCCATCACCTATAAAAGCCTGAAAGTTTTACAATTAGTTTAGACTTGCTGGAAGCTGTAGTGTATATTTTTGTTTATGTTTTGCACATTTAATTCACCACGGGCCTGTTTCAGTAAGGAGGTTCAACCAACTCTTGAGTTTAAACTTGAACTCTGAGTTTATTTACCGGGAAATTCTGAGTTTTCGGTTTCAGAATAGCTTATCTGAGTTAGGTCAATCAATTTTGAGTAGTGTAACTCAGAGTTAAGCGCACACACTGCGACTATAAAAAGGTATTATCAATGGAGCGCAGATATTACGAGTGACTATAAGATCAGCATTTCTTTCTCCAGCTGAACTTGATCTGCTCATGTAAAGTTATAGCAAATATGAGCATAAAAAGCAACACCACTGCATCAGGGAAAGAGACAGCATGGGAAAACAGCTGCTCAAGTTATGTGTAATTTTACATTAAAGGTATTCAAGTATAATAAAATAAGTAATGTTATGTGGGACGTTTATAAATTTAGCACACGTTCCCAATTTTATACATGGTGATCAGTTTTAATAGATGTAAAAGTGCACTTGTGTGTGTCTGCCTCTATTATTGATCAGGTGATAGAGGTTGATATGACATTTAGAATGTGAGCTGAACTAAACAATAGTTTTTAGAAAGAGTAATAATCCCATTAATCTAGTTACAGCACATGTCCCTGTTGAAGGACAGTGAATTTAAGCAAATTATTCATTAAAAAAGGACAAGCCATTCTTGTACGTGACTGTTCTTTGTGTGACTGAAATGTAGGCAATAGCTGTTTCCATCCAAATATATTAATTAAATTTATGTGCAAAACTGGAATATCGCATAAAAGACATGCGAATAAAGCAGCGTTTCCATCCAACGAGTCAAAGAGAACAAAAATCGCCACTTCCTAATTAAACGGGCACCAAATATTAACAGTAAAAACAGAATTTACTGCGGTAGACGTTAGATGTTAATCTTTTCTTTACTTACTAAATGTACTTGCACCTCAGAAGACAATGCTGACACACAATGAACGCGTGGGGGCATTTGAAGCCATGAGACGCGGAGAACAGACGCTCTTGACAAGCTTCAGACGCTCTGAAGGTCATTAATAATATGATAACATTAATACTGAAATGGTTAAGGCGTTTTAGAATGAATGACCATAACAACATTTCAGATGTGTTACAGTCTGCTCAGCCTGCTGGTTTGTCCATTCACACACATTTTCATCATCATATGATCTCTTATAACAAACCTTTTTTTAATGCACACACTGGAATTTGTTCAGTAAAAGTGTTTCCATTGTAGTTTATGCGCATCTCTTCTATTGAATAAAAGTTTATCCTACTCAGTTATGTGCATGATTTTTATGCGTATTTTCAAAGTTATGTGCATCTTGTCATTTCCATCAATTGTTTTTATGCGCATCTCCAAAATGAGTATTAAAATAGGTGGGTGGAAACGTAAGGCTAAGGCGAGAAATACCGCTACGTCTTTAAAAAAAGGGGAGGAGACCGACAGAAACTCAGAGTTTAGAGCTGTGTTTCCCAACCCTGTTCCTGAAGGCACACCAACAGTCCACATTTTCAACCTCTCCCTAATCAAACACACCTGAATCAACTTATCATAACATCAGAAGAGACTCCAACACCTGAAGTGAATGGGTCAGAAAAGGGAGACATTCAAAATATGTACTGTTGGTGTGCCTCCAGGAACAGGGTTGGGAAACACTGGTTTAGAGAACCTAACCTGGTCCTGACCAGGTTAGGTTCACAGAGTAAGTTACCACAGTAACTGACTCTGAGTTAAGGTTACCTCTCTTTCAGAAACAGGCTTGACTTACCCTGCTTTCTCCAGTTTAACTATCCTGCCATTTTGAAACGGAAAACCCAGAGTTTCCCTCAATTCAGGTTTAAAATACTCTTGAGTTTTCACTTAACGTCCTTTCTGAAACAGGCCCCTCGTAATGCCAGACCATAAACAGATTAGTCTTTTTCAATGTATTTTTCTATTTGTTTTAATTTAAGGCCAAAGGTGTCATTTGTTTTTGGTAATAAACAATATTTTAAATTGGAATTTAATTGACCATCTAATTTTTGTTGCATCAGTCATTGTTGGGATAATAACTTTTAAAGCTGGAAGCATTAACAACTTAAGTCGAAATTTATTGGTCAATTTGAAAAAAATAAAATAAATAAATTAAAAAAAAAATTATATATATATATATATATATATAGGCAAGGCAAGTTTATTTATATAGCACATTTCATACACAGTGGCAATTCAAAGTGCTTTACATAAACATGAATAAAAGAAACAAGTATAAGAAAAATAAAAACAAATTATAGAAATGGTAAAAATAAAAATAAAATAAAAGCTGATAAAATGTGTTATAAAAAGAATTAAAAAGAAGAGAAAAACATAATAGTTCGATCTGTCGGACGTAGCACAGTGCTCATTCAGTAAAGGCACAGCTAAACAGATGTGTTTTCAGTCTTGATTTGAATGTGCCTAATGTTGGAGCACATCTGATCATTTCTGGAAGCTGATTCCAGCAGCGAGGGGCGTAGTAGCTGAAAGCCGATTCACCCTGCTTTGACTGAACTCTTGGGATTTCTAATCTATTTGATCCTAAAGATCTGAGTGATCTGTTAGGTTTGTATTCAGTGAGCATATCTATAATGTATTGAGGTCCTAGGCCATTTAGTGATTTATAGACCAGTAATAATACTTTAAAATCTATTCTGAATGTGACTGGGAGCCAGTGTAAAGACCTGAGGACAGGTGTGATGTGCTCTGATTTCCTGGTTCTGGTCAGAATTCTGGCCGCAGCGTTCTGGATGAGCTGCAACTGTCTGACTGTCTTTTTGGGAAGGCCAGTGAGGAGGCCATTACAGTAATCCACCCTGCTGCTGATAAAAGCATGAACAAGTTTCTCTAAGTCTTCACTGGAAACAAAGCATCTAATTCTTGCAATGTTTTTGAGATGATAGTATGCTGATTTACTAACTGCTTTGATATGACTATTAAAACTCAGATCTGACTCGAGTCACACCAAGATTCTTGACCTTATTTTTTGTTGTTTGACCCTTAGAGCCAAGGTACGCATTCACCTTGAGAACCTCATCTCTGTTCCCAAACGCAATCACTTCAGTTTTCTCTTTGTTTAACTGAAGAAAGTTTTGGCACATCCAGTTGTTAATTTCATCAATGCATTGGCAGAGGGTGTCAATGGGGCTGTAGTCATTAGGCAGTAAGGCTAGGTAGATCTGAGTGTCATCAGCATAGCTGTGGTAGGAGATTTGGTTTTTTCTCATTATTTGGCTCAGAGGGAGCATATAAAGGTTGAACAGGAGTGGTGCCAGAATCGAGCCTTGTGGGACTCCACATGTCATGGGTGTCCACCCTGACCTATGGTCACCTATACTGACATAGTAACCTCTTCCTTCAAGGTAAGATCTGAACCATTTGAGGACCGTCCCAGACAGCCCAACCCAGTTTTCCAGCCTATCCAGAAGTATGCTGTGATCGACAGTGTCAAATGCAGCACTGAGATCGAGCAGTACCAGCACTGTTAGTTTGCCTGAATCTGTATTTAGGCAGATGTCATTGATTATCTTTATAAGGGCGCTCTCTGTACTGTGATGTGGTCTGAAACCAGATTGAAAATTGTCCAAACACCCCTTGTAGTTTAGGAACTTGTTAACCTGATTAAAAACAACTTTTTCAATGATTTTGCCAATGAAAGGGAGATTTGAGATGGGCCTGTAATTGCTCAATATGGTGTTATCCAGGTTGCTCATATATATATATATATATATATATATATATATATATAGTTTTTGCCATATCGCCCAGCCTTACTCTTCATGCGTGTATGATGGTGTGTTGATCGTCTGAAACTCTTCCCACTCTGAGAACATGTGAATGGTCTCTCTGCAGTGTAGGCATGGGCCGGTATAAAGCCTGGTTTATACTTCTGCGTCAAGTGATCGGCGTGACCCACGGGGCATGCAACGCGCGTAGCTGTGCATTCATCCTTCTGCACGCGCGGTTTCTGTTGCTCTGCAATAACACTTCCGAAACACTAGTTGGCAGTGAGGTGTTAATGTTGCTCTGTGTCGAGTTTCTTTGCTGGTGTTTTTTTTTTTTTTTTTTGAATGCTTCCTTTAAAATGTACAAGTGGTATAAACTCGCTCATTTTGAGGCAGGAACCGGTGGATGTGCAACAACTTTAACCATGAGTAGCCCCACACGGAAACTGCGCGCGCAGATTTGCGCAGATTTTTAGCCTATCATTAATTCTCTTTATTTACTTGAGTAAATGTGTGTAAATCTATATTTAGTCAGTTTTTAAATTAATTAAAGTAATATTATTGACTAATATGAAAATGTTTATATGATTTACCCACATTACAGTTTGTAAAGTAATATTTTCTGACTTTTAGTAGATATATTATATGAGAGACTTGCTTTGTTTACCAAATAATGACTGTGACAGTATGATAACCTTGGATAAAAATATCATTGTTTGATGGTTTTGTGATTGTTGCTTTAATCAATGCTCTTTTTAAATGTCAGGGTAAAAAACTAAAACTTTTCCCCTTTTAAACACAAAATATTTAATTTTGAGAAACATTTATAATATTGTGGAGCAGTAAACATGTCAAGGTGAATAACTCAAATGAATCATTGACTTCTCCTGTCTTCGTTAGATTCAGAAACACAGATTTCTTTACAATTTAAAAAGACATTTTAGATATCTGCTGGAGATAGTGTTGTACTAAACACAAAACAAACAAAAAAAGAAATAAAAATATGTCATATACTATACGAACGATATAGCAGAAAATGTTTGCGGTTTTAAAACCTTGACTTTTCCCAAACTGTGGTATACCTTGAAAACGATTATCGTCCCATGCCTACACCAGTGTGGATCCTCATGTGTTGATTAAGGTTTGACGAGATGCTGAAACTCTTCCCACAGTGAGTGCATGTGAATGGTTTCTCTCCAGTGTGAATCCTCATGTGTTGATTAAGGGATGATGAATGCCTGAAACTCTTCCCGCACTGAGTGCATATAAATGGTTTTTCTCCAGTGTGAATCTTCACGTGTTGATTAAGATGTGAAGATTGACTGAAACTCTTCCCACACTGAGTGCATGTGAATGGTTTCTCTCCGGTGTGGATCATCATGTGTTTATTAAGGAATGATGATCGGCTGAAACTTTTCCCACACTGCATGCATATGAATGGTTTCTCTCCAGTGTGGATATTCATGTGTTGATTAAGCTTGGATGAATGGCTGAAACTCTTCCCACACTGAGTGCATTTGAATAGTTTCTCTCCAGTGTGGATCTTCACGTGTTTATTAAGGGATGATGATCGGCTGAAACTCTTCCCACACTGAGTGCAGGTGAATGGTTTCTCTCCAGTGTGGATATTCATGTGTAGTTTAAGGTGTAATGGTCGGCTGAAACTCTTCCCACACTGAGTACATGTGAATGGTTTGTCTCCAGTGTGGATACTCAGGTGTCTATTAAGGTTTGATGAATGGCTGAAACTCTTCCCACACTGAATGCATGTGAATGGTTTCTCTCCAGTGTGGATCCTCATGTGAACCTTAAGATCATCTTTTCTTCCACAACTCTTCCCACACTGAGTACAGGTGAAATGATTTTTGTCTCCGCAAGTCTGTAAATTAATTTTTTCCTCAACTTTGACATGATGTTCCTCCTCTTTACTCGCCACATTTTCTTCAATTAGGTCTGAAATAAAAAAAATCTGTGTTTTATTAGGTCTTTAAGCTGAAGTCAAAAGGTGCTAAAATACAAGCTGTAATTGTGATGCACGTTAATGTAACATTTCTGCATAAAGCCTGAAAAGTGCACATTTAACCGTTGTGTGCTGCTGGGTCGTTTACATCCAATCGGCGTGATTTTGAGTTTTAATTTGGCCACAACTTTCTGTGTTTCAGCAAATTGACTGATGTTTGATGACAAATCTTATTTTGACACATATGTTAGGAAAATGCTTTGGAACTTTTTAAAACTCAACAATAAACACTCTGGGCAAATTGACTACCTTTTCAATATGTTTGTGGCTGTTTTTACCCCATTGACTTCCATTAGAACCACATTTTTTGATTGCAAAGCCATGACGGCAAATAATCATGCATTCTTGATTGTTGGCGTTTTCCCTGTTGGGAAGAGGTCAAATTTGTGATTTTTACTGTTGATCAAATTCCTAGGAGTGGCCGGCTGACCAAAATTACACCAAGAGCATCGACAAAAGCCTCACTTGCCTCAGTTAAGGTGAGTGTTCATGACTCCACCATAAGAAAGAAACTGGGCAAAAATGTAGCAGAGCTCCAATAAGAAAACCACTGCTGAGCTGAAAGAACATAAAAGCTCGTCTCAGGTTTTCCAGAAAACATCTTGATAATTTCCCAAGACTTTGGGAAAATGCTCTGTGGACTGACAAAGGATAAATACTTTTTGCAAGGTGTGTGTGCCATTATGTGTGGCGTAAAAGTAACACTGCATTTCAGAAAATGAACATCATGCCAACAGTAAAATGTGGTGGTGGCAGTGTGTCACACTAAAATGATGAAATCACACACAAATTATCCTAAAGGAGAACGTCTGGCCATTTGTTAGTGACCTCAAGCTGAAGCAAACTTAGGTTCTGCAGCAAAACAATGATCCAAACCACACCAGCAAGTGGACTTCTGAATGGCTGAAGAAAAACAAAATGATTATTTTGGAGTGGCCTAGTCAAAGTCCTGACTTGAATCCCATTGAGAAGCTGTGGCATGACCTTAAAAAGCCGATTCATGCTTGAAAACCCTCCAATGTGGCTGAATTAAACAATTCTGCAAAGATGAGTGGCCCAAAATTTATCCCAAGCGCTGTAACAGACGAAAATACTTGCATGCCGTTGTTGTGGCAAAGGGTGCACCAAATCAGTTATTAGGTTTGGGGGCAAACACTTTTTTATTTTAACATGCGAATGTATTAACAACAGAACATCTTTACACACCTGCCCTACATATTTTCCCTTAAATTACATATTTAGATAACAAATGAAAATCCTTTTAAACCAGCATAGGCTGTTTTTCCCATCATGTTTTTTTACTTCCGTAAAAAAATAAAAAAAATGCAGCCCCTCATGCAGCCAAACTTTAAAAATATATAAAATAATATTTTTTAATCGTTTAACTGATACCATTAATCAGTTAAAAGCACCCCTTTCGGTTATTGATTAATTGATTATTATGAGCATCCCTTAAAGACAATCAAAGAAATGCATGGTCTAGGCAGTGTTGCCAGATTGTGCGGTTTTGAACTTGATTGTGCGAATAATAAAATGACATAGGCGAGTAGGGAAAAATTGGCCAGGTTTGCAACAGCGCACTGCCCAGCCCCAGACCACCAACCCAATGAAAACAGCACAAATGTCAGGGAATGCCCACATGTGTCCTTTTGACCCCTGAGGGTTCAATGTATACTAAATCCTTTTGATCAAATGACTATTTTATCAATTAAAAGACAATTGAGCTTCAGACCCTATTTATTACCTTTGAATAGAAAGTGTACTTGCTTTTTCTGTCTAGGGCTACACGATTAATCGTATTATGATCACGATAACGATATTTGTGGCCAACGATCAATAATTAAATACCGTCACGATATCACTGTATAAAGACCAAGCCATTATTTTAATGGCCGGAGTTTACGGATGGTACCGCATCACAAGCAGGTGACTGTGTCTAGATTGCAAGTGTTTTTTGAGGAATGTAATTTTGATCAGGTAGCCTTTGCTTCTGTTCAGTCCACACCTCCCAAGGTAACACAACAAACCTCATTAACCACCTTAAAAGCCATCACAACGTGGCTGACATTTGTGGGGTTATAAGCTTAGGAGAATTCTGCTTTGCATTTTTCTATGCATTACTAACATCACTAAACCAAAAAACATTTGTTTTATTAATTAAGCAAATATTCACAGAGATTCAGCAGTTTTTTTCTGATGCTTTTGCCAGTTATGTAGACAGAAGACACTGGATACAATTGTTTTGATGTAAAAAAAAAAAAAGAAGTTATTGTGGACCTGTTCACGCAGGTTTTCAGGTTCGTTTTCATCAATCTGATGCAACTTTTATTATTTACAGAGAATAAAAATGTAATTAAAAGTTTCAGATCATTTAAACTCAATTTATAAAAAGACTGGCCTATTTTATGCATTAAATAATGAAATCTATAACTAATTTCCTTTATTTCCGATTAGACCATGCACTTAAGTCTGTTTTCCAGTTTTAATATGTATATATGCTTTTTAAAATAACATTCGTTTAACAAATATTTCAGCACATCGAAAGTAATTAAATTACCTGTCTTCTGATTAAAACCTTTATGCAAAAGGAATTTATCGCGCGCGCAGGCAGGAAAAAAAGGCAATCATCCGACACAAAATTGTGGCATGAGAGCGATGCATGAGGATAAAAGTGCTGCTTTGAATAGAATAAAATTATTATAGAGCACATTAAAGGCTGTACTCATAAAATAAAACATTCATAAAGATGTATCTTATGGAAAAACACCAATTGACGGGCGCTGCTTTCGGTTTTAAAAGAATCAGATTAAAAAAAATAATAATCTGCTTTAGAGAAATGACAGGAAAAAAGAAAAAAAATATTAAACATTAGTTAAGATTATAAATGACAGAGTGTAAAGCCGCCTCTTTTGCGTGCTTCAGCAGCACTGTTTGTGTATGAGGAGGCGGAGAAAATGCGCTGTTTAATTTCAGCTCGATATATTTAATTAAAAATTAACACCGAATTGCTCAAAAAGTTAAACTAAAATGCACAACTCTTGTTGGTTGCACCTGCGGGATGCACATTGAACCTAACGCGCTAGTCTTTTAATTCGATATTTATGAAGTATGAACCAACCGCAGATGCTTTGTCATGTTGGTCGCGAAACTCTGCTTTATAACTTATTAGTTCTTTAGGCTTATTAATGAAGAATCAGGAATAAACACCAACCTATTTGTTGTTCAGTATCTTCATGTTTAATTCTGCAGGGTTCTGGATCACTCATGTTCTCGCTGTCCTTCAGTAAACTCCTCACTTGAGCCTGATGGGAATATTCCTGTATTGATAACAGAAACACTTGCATTAAATATTCAGTATATAATTTACAATCACAACTGTTCTTAAACATTATTAACTGTATTAAAAACATACAAACAACAACAAACAACAACACTGATAAAAAGTCTTATAAAGTCTTTCAGTCTGCTAAATGATATTGTAAAATTTCTCCAGAAAGCACCTTTTTAAAAATCTGCCTTAAAATATTTCCTCAATTAAAACACTCTCTAATATCATTTTATAAATACATCCTATTAAAATATGTTTAATCATCAAAATATTCTTACACAAGCTACAAATAGGTGTTTCTTCCCTGTTTAATAAATGTGATCATGTCTCTGATTGTTTACATGTATCTCTCAATATTTTAATGAATTAAGTGTTTTATATTATTATATTAATCCCAAATTCAGTTTTACTGCTAAATAAAGCGTTTGCGTCTCTTCAAGGGTTTACACAAGCATATGTTCAGTTAGAAAGTCAATATTCAATATAATCAGCATTAAACTACCTCTTAGTGAATGAATTAGATGGAGATACAAATGAAAGGTGTCCAGATAACCCGTGAGTAAGACATTACAAGAGTGTTTACAGCGTAGCATCGAGCTAAAAACAAGAGAGTATATTAGCATTGACCACATATGTTAAAACAGTTCAAACCGCAAGATAATTCCCGCAAGTCTGCGAACGCTACTATGGTCAGACATCATACACTTACTCTGAATAGACGAACAACACCCGTAACATAAGAGGAATTAAACCAATTGAACGTCAAACAGCGAAGTTCTGCTCTCTCCGATCTCCGCCTCAAGCTGAATTATACCGCATCGCGCACCTCACGAATATTCACGCTTTTATACTTGCCGCGTTCGCCATTGTGATATTCTTTAAAACGACAGGGGGCGGTCAAAACCCACCGTATAATCATACGGATAAACAGAGAAGTAGGAAGATTCCGAAACTACGTCATATCATAATATCGTCCCATAGATATATACGCTAGATATCGCATAGGGACCCTGAGCATGCGTCAATAGCGCCGCCACATTTGTACAGTGCTCCCAGGACAAATGTCATTCAACCGCACTAGTCAAGACAGTGTTACAATGCAAAGATGCTGGACTTTAGCGCTGTCTACCGGTGTAGTAACGAGCTAACAAAAAATACAAAGCACAAAGGCAGAACTTTTCATAGGTAAGATTTATTTTGTTTATGTTTTTGTATGTTATTAACTTTTGTGCTAAACAGGTAACGTTATTGATGATAATAGTCATTTACTCCATTCACCATTAGGCAAAATAGCACCAACTTGCACTAAATATTCGGCTTATGCTAGTTTTGTTTCATAAAATCAGCAAACAATGTTAATGAAATATGACAATGAGATGCTGCGGTGCCAGAAACGTGTATTATTGTCGGATTCACAAACTAATCGCTCCCTCCGTCAGTATGAGAAGTGGAAGTGGGAGAGGGGGTGTGTTTCAGGACACGCATAAGATCAGATTTAACAGGAAGGGAGGATAGTACATTTCCATTCACACAAACACAAGATTTTTGTCAGGAATACCTGTGCGATCACTTATCCATTAATGTAGAAAAGTGACGTAAATTATAATTTTCGTAATTTAAAAAATAAAATTGCATACTGTCCTCCGGCAAAACTCCTGATCATAGATATACGTTTATATCTCTGGCTCTGGATGGCCACAGTCCTCCACAGCACCTTGGTCCTGCATTCATTTCAAAGGAGCGCTACCCTGTACTAAAATGGCGGCTCTATTGACGCATTCCTTCCAATAGACAACAACAGGGCAGGCGACATCTAATGTAAATATCTATGATATCATTCAATATTTTAAAACTAATTACTTTTCATTGTTTTTATACATTATTTGAATGATTATAAGCATTTTTATAACCATTCAAAAAACTTTGATGCATGACTTGCTTTTGTTCATGTCTCGGACAGTTTTACCATTTAAAGTTTATTACAATATTAATCACAAGAGAACATGAGTTGCTCTACAAATATATTTTTATTATGGCAAGAATGAAAGCACAAAAAAAGTACACTTACTAAAAAAAATACTGATGTTTTTTATTTAGATCTAGCCCGCTCCACAAACAAACACATCAGTGTAAAAGCTACGACTGGTGGAAAAACATATTCTGTAATTGTCTACCCGGGTCTCCACTTTTGCCATGGCCTGTTTTAGCATGCTTCAAGTTTTTCCAAACTTTTTATTCCCCGTTTTTCCAAAAAGGGGAATAGAATCCGGAAGTGAGTTGGATGTGGAGGATGAATTAAATGGTGAGGAAGACGAAAGAAAGAAATGCAGCAAGTTGAATTTAGTAGAAAAGCGAAAAAGGAGAAAAGATTGGAGCCAAACTTCAGGAACAGAAAGTGAAAGAGAAAGTCACCAGGTGAGCAAAATAAAGGAGGAGTATAAAATAATGGTGAAGTTTATGTCAGGGGAGGCAAGTCATTTGAATCCTTTGAAATTGACAAAATCTTTGAAAGAAACAGTTGGAAACAGAAAGTGCTAAAATGTTGAGAGATGGGAAAATGATAATTTTCTGTAAAGACAGTAAACAACAAAAAGCGGCTTTAGGGATCAAGTCTATATTGGGGCAAAAAGTCACAAGTCAAATAAAGGGAGAAAAGCAATGGACGAGAGGAGTCATTATGGGAATTCCAACAAATGTAGCTGTAGAAGCGATTAAGAAAAGCATTACAGGAGCAAAAGTGATAGATGCAAGGAAACTAAAAATAACCCGAAATAATGAGAGAAGTGACAGTCTTTCAGCTAAGATACACTTTGACGAGCAAAAACTGTCGGATGGAGTGTTTGTTGGTATATATACAAGTATATATATAAATAAATAAATAATGGAATTCAGAATCAAAAGAAAGACATCTGTATAACACACAAGCTAAAGTGGGGAACGAAAGGAAAGTATATGGGAACAGGGAGGAAGACACAGTGATAACCAGACTTCG
Organism: Danio aesculapii; assembly: GCF_903798145.1. NCBI lineage: Eukaryota > Metazoa > Chordata > Actinopteri > Cypriniformes > Danionidae > Danio > Danio aesculapii. The sequence goes on along the minus strand of NC_079437.1, from coordinate 3,210,748 downwards.
TATAGGTCACTCCAATTTAAACAGCTCACTATACAAGATAGGAAAAAGGGAAACCGAATGCTGCAGTCATTGTGGAAAAATTTAAACCATTGAACATGTAATAATTAAGTGTACAAAATATAGAAGAGAGAGGAACCAGTTTAAAATAAAATTAAGAGATCCGGACATGACTGACATCTCAATCGCAGACATTTTTCAAAATGCACAGAAACAGTCTAAGGTATACGACTGTCTTTTAAAAAAATTTAGGAGTACAGGTTTAATTTACAGGATTTTATTTAATTTGCTTTTTTAAATAATAGAGAATCTGTAGTCATCCTTCCACTCTTTGAAGTCTCACACTCCAACACAGTAGGTGGCGGTAATGCACCTCAAGCTGGTTTGCCACCCGCCATTAAACAAAAAAGAAGAAGAATTTGCTAAATAGGACTACAGACAGTGTTGGAGACATTATTTATCAAGCTGAGCTGATCTGGAGCACAGCTCGCTTGTGTTGGGCATTTGGATTAGTATTTGATTTAAGTATTTTCATGAATAGTATATTATAGTTTGTGTTTTTCTAATTGGGAATTCATATTGTATGTAGATAATTCCTTCACTTGTAAAGACTGTCAAGAGAGATTAATTTGTTAAACATTTATTTTAATTAAACCATATTATGAAGATATTGCTTACCAGTGCGGCCTGTCACTCTCCTGCTAAGAAGTACATACAGATTAACTGTCATTTTAACGTGATCAAGGGATTTTTCTTCATCTGAGCACATTTAACTCTGTCATGACTGCAGTGTTCACACTCCTCCATAACATGCAGTGTTGGGCAAGCTACTTGAAAAATATAGTGAGCTAAGCTATTAGCTACTCCACTTAAAATGTAGCTTAACTACACTAAAAACTAGCCCCTGGGAAATGTAGCAAGCTAAGCTAAAAGCTACATGGCAAAAGTAGCTTAGCTACATCTAAGATATTTTTACGATTTCCTTTTTAAATCGAAGCAACTCAAATCTAAGTCAATCATATGCTGTACTAAACAGAAACATTATAGTAAATAACAGCTAAAAAAAAAAAAATCCAATAAAACCAGCTGTTACACATTTAAAATACTATAGTCATTTTTAGTAAAGGGAAATATTTTGGATACTTTATATATACACTATACTTATAATGTATATAATTATATATATACACTTGAGTGTGTGTGTGTGTGTGTATGTATAATATATATATATATATATATATATATATATATATATATATATATATATATATATATATATATATATATATATATATATATATATATATATATTTACATTTAGTCATTTAGCAGACGCTTTTATCCAAAGCGACTTACAAATGAGGACAAGGAAGCAATTTACATAACTATAAGAGCAACAGTGAACAAGTGCTATAGACAAGTTTCAGGTGTGTAGTCTAAGAAGCAAAGCATTAGTAATGTTTTTTTTTTTTTTGAGAGAGAGAGAGAGAGAGAGAGAGTACAGTTAGGGGTATAGCCAGAGAGGCAGTTAAGATTAGGAAGGAAAGTGGAGACTAAACAGTTGAGTTTTTAGTCGTTTTTTGAAGACAGCAAGTGACTCTGCTGTTCTGATGTAGTTAGGGAGTTCATTCCACCAACTGGGCAGATTGAATGTGAGAGTTCGGGAAAGTGATTTCTTCCCTCTTAGGGATGGAACCACGAGGCGACGTTCATTCACAGAACGCAAGTTTCTGGAGGGCACATAGATCTGCAGAAGTGAGAGCAGATATGAAGGAGCAAAGCCAGAGGTCGCTTTGTAAGCAAACATCAGAGCTTTGAATTTGATGCGAGCAGCAACTGGCAGCCAGTGCAAACGGGTGAGTAGCGGAGTGACATGTGCTCTTTTGGGTTCATCAAAGACCACTCGTGCTGCTGCGTTCTGAAGCAGCTGAAGAGGTTTGATAGAACTAGCTGGTAGCCCGGCTAGCAGAGAGTTGCAATAGTCCAGTTTGGAGAGAACAAGAGCTTGAACAATGAGTTGAGCTGCATGTTCAGATAGGAAGGGTCGGACCTTTCTGATGTTATAGAGTGCGAATCTGCAAGATCGAGCAGTTCTAGAAATGTGGTCAGAGAAGTTTAGTTGGTCATCAATCGTTACTCCAAGGCTTTTTACCATTTTGGATGCAGTGGTGGTTGCTCCATCCATCTGGATTGAGAAGTTATGGTGTAGAGTCGGGTTGGCAGAAACTTCAAGCATTTCCGTTTTCGCGAGGTTAAGCTGAAGATGATGATCTTTCATCCAGTGTGAAATGTCTGACAGGCAGGCTGAGATGCGAGCTGGAACCGAGGGATCATCAGGGTGAAAAGAGAGGTATAGCTGGGTGTCATCAGCATAGCAGTGGTAGGAAAAACCATGTTTCTGGATGACTGTTCCTAAAGATGCCGTGTAGATAGAGAAGAGAAGTGGTCCAAGAACAGAGCCCTGAGGTACCCCAGTGTTTAGATGCTGTAGGTTGGACACCTCTCCCCTCCAAGACACCCTGAATGACCTGTCCGAGAGGTAAGAACTGAACCATTGAATAACAGTGCCTGCGACGCCCAGTGACTCAAGCGTAGATAGCAGGATCTGGTGGTTTACAGTGTCAAAAGCAGCTGATAAATCCAGCAAGATGAGGACAGATGATTTAGAGTCTGCTTTAGCCAGTCTGAGATCCTCCACGACCGAGAGCAGGGCAGTCTCAGTTGAGTGGCCTTTCTTAAAGCCAGATTGCTTGTTGTCCATGAGGTTGTTTTGAGTAAGAATGTCCAGGACTTGATTGAACACTACTTTCTCCAAAATCTTGGCCATGAATGGAAGCAGGGTCAGATCTATGAACGTATTCAAACAATTATTTTCTATTGCAAATATTAATGTAGCCTATGCTCTTTGATTTATTTAATATAATTATTATTATTATTCTGTTTTTGTTATGTGGATGTCAATTGTAAGGTTTTGGTATTATTTTAATTGTTAAATACTTACGTTGGTCAAGCTAACTTTCTTGAACTATGTCTATTATATATAAATATATAAGCTGAGTCAGAGTTTTATTTATTTGATAGTTTATTTAACATTTATTGTTTGTAAAGGCTAACACAAATAAAAATTGAACATCAATTTTTTTGTATTGTTTTTATAAAAAAAAAAAAAAAAAAAGTTATAAGAGCCTGGAGGTATTATAGACTTTGCTAATTCAGTTTGCAGACATTTGTAGGTACAGACATCCATTGTGTGTGTTCTTGGCAGTGTTTTTCCTGTGTTTTTAATATTGTCTATATCGAAATCGGAATTATATCATATCAACCGAAATGAAGAAATATATTGTGATATACATTTTTGCCATATCATCCAGCCCTACATTTTAGATATCTTTTCTGCTGGAGATACTATTGTACTAAAAAACAAAAACATAAAAACCTGACATACACAATAGGAATGGTATAGCAGAAACTTTCGACGGTTTTAAAATCTTGACTTTTCCAAACCGCGGCATACCTTGAAAACAGTTATCGTCCCTTGCCTTCTCCAGTGTGAATCCTCATGTGTTGATTAAGGGCTGATGATTGGCTGAAACTCTTTCCACACTGAGTGCATATGAATGGTTTCTCTCCAGTGTGAATCCTCATGTGTTGATTAAGGCCTGATGAATGGCTGAAACTCTTCCCACACTGAGAACATGTGAATGGTTTCTCTCCAGTGTGGATCTTCATGTGTTGATTAAGGGATGATGAATGGCTGAAACTCTTCCCACACTGAGTGCATGTGAATGGTTTCTCTCCAGTGTGGATCTTCATGTGTTGATTAAGGGATGATGAATGCCTAAAACTCTTCCCACACTGAGTGCAAGTGAATGGTTTCTCTCCAGTGTGGATCTTCATGTGTTGATTAAGATGTGAAGATTGACTGAAGCTCTTCCCACACTGAGTACATGTGAATGGTTTCTCTCCGGTGTGGATATTCATGTGTTTATTAAAGTTTGATAAGTAGATGAAACTTTTCCCACACTGAGTGCATGTGAATGGTTTCTCTTCATTGTGGATCCTCATGTGTTGATTAAGGATTGATGAGTGGCTGAAACTCTTCCCACACTGAGTGCATTTGAATAGTTTCTCTTCATTGTGGATCCACATGTGTTGATTAAGGATTGATGATCGGCTGAAACTCTTCCCACACTGAGTGCATGTGAATGGTTTCTCTCCAGTGTGGATATTCATGTGTTGCTTAAGATTTGACGAGACACTGAAACTCTTACCACACTGAGTGCATGTGAATGGTTTCTCTCCAGTGTGGATCTTCATGTGTAGTTTAAGGTGTAATGGTCGGCTGAAACTCTTACCACACTGAGTGCAGGTGAATGGTCTCTCTCCTGTGTGGACATTCATGTGTAGTTTAAGGTGTAATGGTCGGCTGAAACTCTTACTACACTGAGTGCATGTGAATGGTTTGTCTCCAGTGTGGATATTCATGTGTCTATTAAGGTTTGATGATTGGCTGAAACTCTTCCCACACTGAGTGCATGTGAATGGTTTCTCTCCAGTGTGGATCCTCATGTGAATCTTAAGATCATCTTTTCTTCCACAACTCTTCCCACACTGAGTACAGGTGAAATGATTCTCGTCTCCGTAAGTCTGTAAATGATTTTTTTCCTCAATTTTGACATGATGTTCCTCCTCTTTACTCACCACGTTTTCTTCAATTAGGCCTGAAATTAAAAATAAAAAATCTGTTTTTTTATTAGGTCTTTAAGCTGAAGTCAAAAGGTGCTAAAATCATTGGTCACACAAGCTGTAATTGTGATGCACATTAAATGTAACAAATCTGCATAAAGCCTCAAAAGTGCAAAAAAAAAAAAAAAAGATTGCTCTATAAAAAAATATACATTTAATTAATGCTCCGCTGTAATTGTTTTGTCACAAACCTCTGTCAATATTTTTAATGGAAGTCATTAGTTTAAAGATTATGTCTTGAGCGTGTGGTTTTACCTTAGAGCTTGTGTGCTTTTATTTTCTCGGTCTCAGTCCTGGTTCATGTGCGCTCGTAAAAAACCAGGGCGGTATTCCAGAAAGCTGGGTCAACTTACCATCTGCTAAACCCTAAACTCTCGGTTGATTAACCCAAAACCTGCTTACCGTGAGTATGTCAGTTCCAAAACAGCTAATTAGTTAGTTCAATCAACCTCCTGAAGATAACCGCGGGTTAATGCACGCGCATGGCGCATACCCGAAGGCATTTTCAGTAGATCGCCGAATTCACGAGTCACCATAGAAAGTTACGGTGAGAAAAAAAGGCGACGCACTTTACAGAGGCGGAGATGGAGGTTTTAGTCACAGATTACACATCTGCACCAACAAAGGAAAGACATATAAAATAAGAAATAGATAAGAAAAGAGGAAATTTGTTAGTTCATTAAATTACACATGCCCCCCTCCCTTTTATTGTAATGAAAAATTGAACTTCACGTTAACATTCTTTGTGGGTATGTTATGCAACCATTCATGCATTTAATTTTCCTGACATTAATTTCTTAAGGCCACAATACAAATGTGTATTGACTAGTATATAAGGCTTATAGAAACTGTAATACTTCTGGAGCTAGAAGAACTCTGTCCAAAGTCATAATTAAACACAGAAACATTCTCTGAAAAGGTAATATTTGATTAATGGAGCTGTATTAAACACTGTAGAATATTCTTTCTGTTATGCAGCTAATAGAAAGGAGGCTGAGGCCTGTTTAACTGCTGTGGGCCACAAGTTAGAGGAGCTGCTCTGTGCGTTAATAAAGGCTCTCAGTGGTTGAGTTATTTGACTTAAACCACACAATCTGTCACTGTTGTAAGTGATTGTTGTCAGGTAGCTTTAGGTTTTTATGCTTTTTGTTTTGCTTGCAGACGAAGTTCCCTCTACCTCAACTAACAAGCAGTGTAGGTAATATCCTTCCTGTCCTCCGGGGGGAGCTGTGTGTTGTGTTAGGGAGATGGGCTGCTGGTTGGCCTCAGTTGTGTTTCCTTGTGGGAAAGGTAAGGAGGATTGATCCAGCCCTACACAGAGAATCAGTTTGATTTTGTCAATAACATTTGCCATCCATGTTATTTTATGAGATATGTTATAGTTAGGGCATTAACCGATGTGTAGATGTCCTTATTTTTGATAGATTGACTTATATTTCTGATATTTTAGATGTTTCCATGCGGCAGAGCATATGTTATGTGGTTTTAGGGCTGATTTTATTTGGTTGGTTCTTTATATTCTGAATATATTTAACATTTATAATTGCCTGTCATATGTTGTAGTTTATCTTTTCAGTGTTTAAGTTAGTTGAACAGCTAGCTTACTAGTTATTTAGTTGCAGCCACATTTACATAATCTATTTGGGGCAATTTGTTACACATTAAAATCTTTGAAGATATTTTGTGATGTACTCAGTTGTGTTTCCTTATGGGAAAGATTTTGCAGTGCCATTTCTGCTGTGCAGGTGACAAAATGAAGAGGGGAGTCCTTTAAAGGGAAAGCTGCTCTGTTTGGCTCAACCACGGTCTTGGTGTCCTTATTCATCCTATCACACATACACAATGCAGCGACATTTTGGGGAAGCACACCAACGAAGAGGGTTACATAAACATTTGCCTGCACTTTTCCATATTTTAATTTCCCTATTGTATCACAAAACAATCTTATATATATATATATATATATATATATATATATATATATATATATATATATATATATATATATATATATATACATATATATATAAAATTCTAAAAAAAAACCTGTATAAGGTCCATCTACAAAAAAAAAATAGTCACATGAGCGTCACCCTAAGGTGAGAAATGTAAATGAAAGAATGAACTGTGCTTCAGACCAAACTATTTAATTAAACATATTTTTTTTGACAAATTATATTTCTTATCACTCTTCCATCTCTTTGGTCTGCTTGGGTCACTGAGGACAGATTTCATATTATCAGTGTCCTTTGGTGAATGATGGAGCTTTAAAACCGGCTGCAATTAATGCACACAATAGCAATTTGGAAACTCTGAAAAAAAAAATGATATAAAAAAATGTAAAGTATGTGTGTGTGAATAGATACATATTAACGACATCCTACATCTTAAAATATGGACATATTTTCCTACAAAAGACAAAGCTGCCACTTCTTATAATATTATATATATATATAAGCTACAGAAAAATGTGAGGGGTGCAGAAAGAGAAAGAGAAAACACGAGATCTCTATGTGAGATTCGAACTCTCTCCGCTGTGCGCTCTGTTGTTCTTTAATGATACACTGTCCACTATGCTATTGCTGCGCTCTGAATCATCTGTGTAATGATACGCAATGGTTTATGACCAACGAACTGTACAAAAGTGTATAAAACAGTTCAGTGCCAGGCTTACTGTACAGATGGTCCTTTACACGCTATTGCTACATTGTACAGTTGCCTAAAATGCCCTGACGCGTATACAAAGAGCTGCACTGAATGTTTTCTATGGTAAGCGCAGACCCGCAGTTTATCACGTGTGATTTCAAAAGGTTTGTCAAATACATTACCGATTCTTTTGAAAATGACAACGTTCATTCAAATATACATTTGGTTATGAAAAGAACTATGCACTAATAACCCTCTCACAATGAAAAAAACTTGTATATCTGTGCTTCTAGGTCCATAAATATTCTCATCAAAAGAGCACGCAATGCTCAGTTAACTCTTTGACACAGACAACCTCTGGAATTTAACATTCCCCAGAAGTTACCTTCGATTTTGGAACCAAAGCTGAGGTTATCTACTTACTCTCAAACTTACCTGGGTATGTCACATAACCTGCTTTCTGGAATACCCCCAGGACATACGCATATGTTGACTTTTGGTAATGTATAGGCTTCTATAGCATATAACAATTTTGCTGTTTACATATGATATTGCATTAATTTGTATACATGTTTTATACGCTGTAAAATGGCTCAGTTTGGTGCAGAGTTAATAATTATGCAAAACTCAAGAAATTCTGTGGATTTGTTTGATTCGTTGATTAGGCTGTGGACTATTTAAAAAAATTATATATTATAAGAACTATAAATAACTAATTTTCCAACTGAAAAAAAGGTTAGGTTTGTTAGTCGCAAGTGTTGCTGTTGTTATAATTGTAATATTTAATAATATTGTGATATTCAAGATTTGTAAAGTAATACAGCTCTGGATAACTTGAAACATCGACCACTAGTCACTCCTCCATCTTTAAGAGTTCTCCGTAGTAGTCTTGACAACACAAACACTGCTGTCACCTCAATGGAAACCCTGCCTCTGCTTTCATTTGATTGGAGAATGAAAAAGCGGCGACTGATGTTTTTCACTCAGAGTTGACTTTCAAACTGCAAGCACACATCCTGCTTGTAGCAAAAATGCGAGGCGTGCAGGCCGCATAAGCAGCGTGCAAAGCATTCATGACAGTTAATAAACTGTTCAAAAAATGCGCCTCTCAATGCAAAAAGCGTGTTCGCTGTGATCGGCCCCTTATGCAGCAAAACTTTAAAAATATATAAAATAATATTTTTTAATTGTTTACTGGTACTATGACACAGACCCACCCACGCATACAGGCTTTAATAAAAAAAAAAAAGTGTCTTGTCTGATGTAAATCAATATATTGTTTAAAGTGAATGAGCAAACAGGGGGATTTTCAGATCATCTGGTGGCAAAAACTCTAACCATTATCAATTAGTTTAAAAAAAGCTGTATAAACACATTTATGACCTGCTGTTTAGCTGTGTTTCTGTGATTTTAAAAGTAAAAAAACATGCATATCCATATTTTCTCAGAAATAAAACACACATGCTGCTTGTATATTATTTTAACACAGTTTGTGCCCAATACAGTGTGATCAGACTTTAGCCAAAATATATATTTAGAAATACGTTATATAACCAGTATATTTATAAGAAAATGAAAACAGTACAAATGTCAGGAAATGTCAACACGTCTCCTTAGACCCCGAAGGGTTAAATGTTTTACAAATCTCCTTTTACTTGCCATTTGATCAATTAAAAGACAACTGAGCTTCAGACCCTATTTATTACCTTGTGAATAGAAAGTGGATTTACTTTTCTCTGTCTTTATATAAAATCATTTGTTTCTTGTGCTTGTTCAATAAATCAGATCAACTGTTCAAAGCTTTTGATCATTATTGTTGTTCAGGCTTATTAATGAAGAATCAGGAATAAACACCAACCTATTTGTTGTTCAGTATCTTCATGTTTAATTCTGCAGGGTTCTGGATCACTCATGTTCTCGCTGTCCTTCAGTAAACTCTTCACTTGAGCCTGATGGGAATATTCTAGTATTTATAACGGAAACACTTGCAAATATTCAGTATATAGTTTACAATCATAACCGTTTCTTAAACATCATTAACTGTATTAAAAATACAAACTGATTAAACTGATACACTGATAAAAAGTCTTGCAGTCTGATAAATGATAAATACTGGAAAATTCGTTCAGAACACACATTTTCTAAACATTTGCCACAATATAATTCCTGAATTAAAACACTCTCTAATATAATTTTATAAATGCATCCTATTAAAATATGTTTTATCATCAAAATATTCTTACACAAGCTACAAATATGCGTTTCTTCCCTGTTCAATACATGTGTAAGTCTTGAGTGGCCGATTCTACATCTCATGTGTGCAGCGTGATCATGTCTCTGATTGTTTACATTTATCTCTCAATATTTTAATGAATTAAGTGTTTTATATTATTATACTAATCTCAAATTCTGTTTTACTGCTAAATAAAGTGTTTGCGTCTCTTCAAGGGTTTACACAAGCATATGTTCAGTTAGAAAGTCAATATTCAATATAATCAACATTAAACTACCTCTTAGTGAATGAATTAGATGGAGATACAAATGAAAGGTGTCCAGATAACCCGTGAGTAAGACATTACAAGAGTGTTTACAGCGTAGCATCGAGCTAAAAACAAGAGAGTATATTAGCATTGACCACATATGTTACAGCAGTTCAAACCGCAAGATAATTCCCGCAAGTCTGCGAACGCTACTATGGTCAGATATCATACACTTACTCTGAATAGACGAACAACACCCGTAACATCAGAGGAATTAAAGCAATTGAACGTCAAACAGCGAAGCTCAGCTCTCTCCGATCTCCGCCTCAGAATAAGCGCCGTGGGCGAGACTTTTGCCAGCACGCTGATCAGCGAAAGCTGATTGGCTGCCTGTAGGTGGCTCAGTGAAACCTGATTGGCTGTCTGTAGGTTCAGAAGAATTGCGGGTATTCAGTCAGGAGAAATAGTAAGTGGTTTGTTTTGGGAGTGCACCTATTATCAAGTGTTTTGGGTTGACTTTATATTTTCTTAAAAAAAGTTTAAACTACGTTAAGCGTTTTAGAATGTAGAAACTTAATGTAGCTCAGCATTAGCTTAATTGTTAACTTGCTTTCATGTAACTGAGTCAGGGCTAACATATTTCAGTCAGGATAGTGTGACATTTGCTTCTTAATACCTTTATCTTAGTTTTGTGTGATACACTCAGAAAATATGAACTGATAAAGAAGGTAATAAACATAAATAAGGAAAGAAACATACACCCATGAGAAGTGTCATCATGGTATTGTCTACAGTCAATCTGAGGTAAAATTGGCCTGTGATATCTAATAGTTTTATTTAATCTTTTTTAATTCAGGGTCAAACAGGGTTTTGTGTAGGGTTTAAAACTTATTTCATAAGTCCACATCAGACGGCCAAAAAAAGGTTTAGTTGACACTGTGCGAATGTCTACCATCAATTTAAGGTGTAGCTGCTTGTGAAATCAATTTGTTTTATTGGTTTAGCTTTTTGAATACAGTGACAGCAGTATCGTTTATAAGAATTTAATGGCTTTTATTTTGTAATTACAGATAAAGCAGTCTCAAAATTCTGATTACTTATTTGCATTCATTTGTTTTTTTTTTTGTTATTATTTAATATTTCATCAGTCAGTGAGACACTGATCTATCATGACAAACATGCGTTAGCAGCAACAGTATTTGTGTTCAGTTCAGTTTTTAGCGCTCTACCATAATACACAGTGTATGAGCGAAATACCTTGGCGGCTAGAATGACCGTTCTTTTTGACTTGGTGCTGGCCTGACCGCAGTCAAATGTGCCGTGTTTGTTTCACTTTATGGAAAATTATGCTCCACTTTTATTGCTGCATCACAAAACTCTGTGATTTATATTGCCTACATTTTTATTAACTTATTTATACAAAATATATACTATAAGCCTAACCTTATAGCTATAGCTTACGTTAAATAAGTCAACATATATGCGATTTGTCTTTCACATGGTTTCCGCTACATTCATTCGTCCGTGGTGGGGTGCCACACCAAAATTCATCCCGCCACGGCTACATTACAGCTTCTCATTTAAAACATTCAGTCGTTTTTTTTTTTAAATAACAGGTTATAAAAATTGCACCAAAAAAAGTATTAAAAGGTAAGTAAATTATAACAGCGCAAACTTCTGTAATCGTAGTAGAGCTGTGTGTTCTTGGTTTAACCCTTTAAGGCTATGTGCTGACTGACTGACAGGTGCATGATGCCAGCAAACACAGCGTAGTTTTCAGTTATGACGAACAGTTTCCATAATTATATTTTATGTATAGATAAAGGTCTGTGGTTCTGCATACAGTGACTATCTTGCTGGAGTTTATAGCCGTTTCACTTTACTTCAGGACGCATTAATGCTGCTCTGTAGGTCTATTGGAGACATTCATAAATATTCCTAGCAAATCTTATAAATGTTGGAGACATACTCGTTACATGAACGCGCTAAATCGCACTTCAGCAGCGTTTATTTGAGTGCGCGCAAGAAGTTTTGTGCACGAGCAGAGGAAATCGGCGCTCGAACACAGAGATTATCATGCTCGTAGGCTATTACATGAATGAGATCTCAACTTAATACTGCGCTCACAAGATTTGTCAATGAAATAATGCCACATTTAGTTGGTAGATCTGAGTAAAATGCCCAATAGAGTCTTCCGCCACAGCTAGAAAAAATCCTAGAGGAAACACTGTTTCATCAAGACAACATGCACGTCTGTTTATTGCTTCTTTTATAAACAGACCTACATTTGACCAGCCATTTAGCAAAGCCTATACTGATATTTCTGTGCCAGTATGACACTATACACTAAACTGAGGAGTTCAACTAATTCAAAACACTCGCTCACCTGAACTCATGAGTGAGACGGAGAAAATGAAAGTGCAGTGCTGGGATAAAATCAGATTCTCAAGTCATAATCTTTAAAATAATGACTTGTATTAAAAATGTTGATAGAGGTTTGTGATACAGCGGAGCATTAAAGATGTGTATTTTCAGGGGAGCGATTGATTTTTGTTAATAGTCCTGCTGTGTTTATTTGACGGAAGAAGAAAAACCTTAGTATGAGAAAGTATGTCAGTGGTTTGTGAAAACCAAATCTGGCAACACAACCAGCATATTCCATCACCTGAAAAAGTATCACCCCAAACAAACCCTGAAAGTTTTACAATTAGTTTGGACTTGCTGGAAGTTGTAGTGTATATTTATGTTTTGCACATTTAATTCACCTCATAATGCCAGACCTTAAACAGATTAGTCTTTTTAAATGTATTTTACTATCATGTATGTTTTTTATTTAAGGCCAAATGCGTAATCTGTTTTTGGTAATAAACAATTTTAAATTGTAATTTAATCGACCGTCTAATTTTTGATGTATCAGTCATTGTTGGGATTATAACTTTTAAAGCTGGAAGCATTAACAATTTATGTTGAAATTTATTGATTTATTGGTCAATATGGAAAAAAAATAGAGTTTTTGCCATATCGCCCAGGCCTACTCTTCATGTGTGTATGATGAGAACATGTGAATAGTCTCTCTCCAGTGAAGGCATGGGCCGGTATAAGATTCTGACGGTGTGATAACCTTGGCTAAAAATATCAGTTTCATGGTTTGACGGTATTGTGATTACTGCTCTAATATATGCTCTTTTTAAATGTCTAGGTAAAACTTTTTCCCCCTTTGAACACAAAATATTTTGGAGCAGTAAACATGTCAGTTAATAAACATTAACTCAAATGAATCATTGACTTCTGCTGTCTTCTTTAGATTCAGAAACACAGATTTCTTTACAATTTAAAAACGCATTTTAGATATCTTTTCTGCTGGAGATACTGAGATATTTGCAAAACAAAACCTATACCATAAGAACGATATAGCAGAAAATTAGCAGAAAAACCTTGACTTTTTCAAACCGTGGAATACCTTGAAAATGGTTATCCTATGCCTTCTCCAGTGTGGATCCTCATGTGTCGATTAACGGATGATGAATGGCTGAAACTCTTCCCACACTGAGTGCATATGAATGGTTTCTCTCCAGTGTGGGTCTTCATGTGTTGGTTAAGGTTGGATGATCGGCTGAAGCTCTTCCCACACTGAGTGCATATGAATGGTTTCTCTCCAGTGTGGGTCTTCAAGTGTAGATTAAGGTTGGATGATCGGCTGAAGCTCTTCCCACACCGAGTACAAGTGAATGGTTTCTCTCCAGTGTGGGTCTTCATGTGTATATTAAGGCTTGATAATTGGCTAAAGCTCTTCCCACACTGAGTACATGTCAATGGTTCCTCTTCAGTGTGGATGTTCATGTGTTTATTAAGGTTTGATGAGAAGATGAAACTCTTCCCACACTGAGTGCATGTGAATGGCTTCTCACCAGTGTGGATCCTCATGTGTTGATTAAGGTTTGATGATCGGCTGAAACTCTTCCCACACTGAGAACATGTGAATGGTTTCTCTCCAGTGTGGATTTTCATGTGTATATTAAGGTTTGATAAGAAGATGAACCTCTTTCCACACTGAGCGCATGTGAATGGTTTCTCTCCAGTGTGGATCTTCATGTGTTTATTAAGGTTTGATAATTGGCTAAAGCTCTTCCCGCACTGAGTGCAGGTGAAACGATTCTTGTCTCTTGTTTTCAAAGTCTGTAAATGATTTTTTTCCTCAACTTTGACATGATGTTCCTCCTTTTTGCTCACCACATTCTCTTCAATTAGGTCTGAAATAGAAATAAAAAAAATATTAGGTTTTTATTAAGTCTTTAAAACTCATCAAAAGCTGAAGTCAAAAGGTGCTAAAAACATTGGCTACACAAGCTGTAATTTTGATTGAATGACTATGTTGTGAATGAGAAGCTGTAATGTAGCCGTGGCAGCATGAATTTTGGTGTGGCGCCCCGCCATGGCAGAATGTATGTAGTGGAAATCATGTAAAATCATTTGTTTCTTGTGCATGTTCAATAACTCAGATAAAGCATTTGATCATTATTGTTCTTCAGGCTTATTAATGAACAATCAGGAATAAACACCAACCTATTTGTTGTTCAGTATCTTCATGTTTAATTCTGCAGGGTTCTGGATCACTCATGTTCTCGCTGTCCTTCAGTAAACTCTTCACTTGAGCCTGGTGGGAATATTCCTGTATTTATAGCTGAACTGAAGGAGCTTCACTGGAAGAGGAGGGACAAATATGTCAATATTAAAAACACATTTTTTCTAACACATTCTGTTTGCTTATATTTATTAATTGATATTCTAATGCCATATCAGCAGCATTGGCTATAATCACAGAAACACATTTTATAAATGCATCCTATTAAAATATGTTTTATCATCAAAATATTCTTATACAAGCAACAAATAGGTGTTTCTTCCCTGTTCAATAAATGTATGCGCAAGTCTTGAGCGGCCGATTCTACATCTCATGTGTGCAGCGTGATCATGTCTCTGATAGCTTACATTTATCTCTCAATATTTTAATGAATTAAGTGTTTTATATTATTATACTAATCCCAAATTCTGTTTTACTTCAGAATAAAGCGTTTTCGAGAGTTTACACAAGCATATGTTCAGTTATAAAGTCAATATTCAATATAATCAACATTAAACTACCTCTTAGTGAATGAATTAGATGGAGATACAAATGAAAGGTGCCCAGATAACCCGTGAGTAAGACATTACAAGAGTGTTTACAGCGTAGCATCGAGCTAAAAACAAGAGAGTATATTAGCATTGACCACATATGTTACAGCAGTTCAAACCGCAAGATAATTCCCGCAAGTCTACGAACGCTACTAGGGTCAGATATCATACACTTACTCTGAATAGACGAACAACACCCGTAACATCGGAGGAATTAAAGCAATAATCAAACAGCAAAGCTCAGCTCTCTCCGATCTCCGCCTCAGAATAAGCGCCGTGGGCGGGATATTTGCCTGCACGCTGATCAACGAAAGCTTATTGGCTGCCTGTAGGTGGCTCAGTGGAAGCTGATTGGCTGCCTGTAGCGGGTTCTGAGAAAGCTGATTGGCTGCCTGTAGATTCAGAAGAATTGCGGGTATTCAGTCAGGAGAAATAGTAAGTGGTTTGTTTTGGGAGTGCACCATTATCAAGTGTTTTGGGTTGACTTTATATTTTCTCAAAAAGGTTTAAACTAAGTTAAGCGAGGGTTAGCCTAATTTTTTACTTCCTCACATGTAACGGAGTCAGGGCTAACGTTATATTTCTGTCAGGATAGCGTGAAATTTGCATTTTAATATCTTTATCTTGGTTTTGCGCGATACACTCCGAAAACCTATACCTGATAAAGAACTGATAAAGAAGGAAAGAAACATATACCCATGAGAAGTGTTTAGTTGACATGGTGGTAATATTCACTATCAATCTGTGATAAAAAGTCTTTAAATGGTGTCTTCTTGTTTTATTTCTATCAATCAATGTGAATACTTGTACAGTTTCTCTCCAGTGTGAATCCTCTCATGTATTTTCAGGCTTTCTAATTGTCTAAATCTCTTTCCACAGTGTGCACACTTGTGAGGGTTTCTCTTGAGAGTGAATCTTCTTAGGTGATTTCAGGCCTTCTGACAGACTGAATCTCTTGTCGCTGCGCCAAGTATAAACCGGTTTCAGTAAAACAAATAATTTAACGAAGAAAGCTAAATCAATGTTAAAGGATTAGTTCACCCAATTATGAAAATTTACTGATCATTTACTCACCATCAAGTCATCCCAAACCTGTATGTGTTTCTTTCTCGTGTCTTCAGAAAAGAAGATAATTTAAAGGAAGGTAGACACTACCCAACACATCTACGTTATGGCAATGTCTGCACAACGTTGTATTTTTTCAAAGGCAACGTCACCGCTTACGTGCTCGCTACATTGTCACAACGTAGAAATGTAAGACGTGAGAACGCTGTTGCAGCGTCGTCGTGTGACATTTATCAACCGCGAGACGACGTTCTTACTGTTTTAATATTTTTCTGTTACAATTTATCAATACTGCCTAGAATACAGAATAAGCAGTGATTCTTTTGCAGTATTGCTTAAAATTAAATATTGTTCATTTTTTACTTTTTAATTTAACAACTGCATGTGTAAACTTTGAAGTATAAAAATGCCACACGAATGAATATAATCAAAGTTTTTATTGTATATTTCACAACATTTAATACATAGTACACATCTAATTAGAAGCAACTATTCTAAAATAAAAATGTATATATATATATATATATATATATATATATATAAATTAAACTGTAAACAAACAAGAAAAGTAAACAAGAAATCATTAAAATGCAAAAATAAATAAATATATATATAAATTAAAATGCAGACACTGCATTCTGTACTGGAGAATACAGCAGACCGGGGAGCGCAGCTGAAGACCAGGCGTAGTTGTTGTATGGAGGAAGCAGTCAGAGGAAGAAACAAATCCAACTGAGAATCCAGCTTCAGAGATCCACAGAAGACACAAGTCAAAATAGGCAGTGAACAAGAGAGGACAGATCAGAGCTTGACACACAGGAAAAGACTTTTATTGAAGCTTCTGACATTTAATGTATTTCATTACATACAAAATTTCCAGTGAGTATTTATGTAGCTTACTTTATTTTAATGCTTTAAAAATATATCATATACCAGAATAACATACAATTAAATGAATTTAGATACAGGGAAAGCAGGTTTAAGTTAACAGAAGTCAGATTTAGTCTCAGAATACTTAAATTATGAGAAGAGAAAGAAGAGGTCCTGTAGTTGTGGCGTTGCTCGCTGTAAAATGGAATGTTAAACTTAGTGTCATTTCAATAACAGCTGTACAAAATAATAATGTTTCAATTATAAGCATGATCTATTTTCCACAATATGGACTTACTGTGTTTTAAGTAACATAACCGCATGCAAACAGCCATAAATTTCAGCATACCTTTCTCATTTGATCCTTTTTCAAATCACCTCTATATTCATTATTGTATTCCTTTAATAACATATATATATTTATACAACTTTTTAAATTGATCAATATCCTGACATTGTTTGAGAATCTGCTCTAGACTGTTTCATAATTTCACACCACAGACAGACATACACACACTTTTTAAAGTTGTCCTTGTTTTCAACCTCCTAAAATGTTGTTCTTCTCAGATTATATACCCCTTGTCTTTCTTCAAAAAAACTTTTGTATGCATTTCAGAAGTATTTTATTCCTAGTTTTAAACATAAACTGTGCTGTTTTATATTTAACCAAATCATTGAACTTAATTATCTTCAATTAAAAAAATAAAGGATTCGTATGCTTCAAATACCCCACATTTCCTAATTACTTTTTTCTGCATTGTGCATAAGGATCGTAGGTTAGATTTATATGTATTCCCCCAAATTTCAACACAATAACTCATATATGGCTAAATAAGTGTGTTATATAATATATACATTGATTTATTGTCCAGGATAAATCTTGCTTTATACACTATTGCTACAGTTTTTACTAATTTTGATATCACATTATTTATTTGCGTGAAGTGAAGATATCTTTCACTACTGACTCTATTCATAGTTTTTAAACAGAGAAAACATTTTACAAGTAACTTTTTAGCTAAATCCTTATTCTTTAAACAAAAAAATTAACAATAAAATCAGCCTGTAATAAAATTGATTTTATATAATAATTTGGCTAATGTATTTTTTTTGAGTACATTGAGTACAAGAGAGGCTAGAAAAATGATGAAGCTCTACATTATTATTATTATTATCATCATTATTATTATCGTTTTAGGCGGTTCATTCCGCTGTGGTGACCCCGGATTAATAAAGGGACTAATAAATGATTAAGAAAATGAATAAATGAATGATTTTTTTTATTTTATTATTCAAAGGGCCAAATTTCGAATAAAGAAATTTGAGTGTGCTGGCTAGTAGTTATTTGCCTAATAAATAACAATAGGCTGCAGTTTTTAAATTTAAAACTTTGACAGATTTTAATTTTTTTCTTATGAGGTAATACATTTGTATTTTAAAAATAAGCGATTCCTCATATTTCTTTATTCTTTAGGAAATATTTTTGGTACATCAAAACGTGTAGTTTTGATGACCACCCAACAAAAGAAGTGCTTAAAATGTCACTAAATACAGTATTTAATAATAGTTAATATTAAATAAATAAGTAGAAAATGAGGCAAAGAACTCCAAAAAGGTCCAACTTTTGAGAAAAAAATGAACCCCCGCTTTCACCAGTCTAGCCTGATGTATGACTTCAAAACAAACATTACTATTATTTAATTGTGAACAATGTTGTGCTTACAGTCATTGGCCACTAATATGATTTCACTAATTAGAATTTGCAACGAATATTTTTCTGAAATTATATTATTAAGGAGAAAATGTGAATGTGTTATTATAAAACCTCAGTAGTTTTACTTGGTTATGACCAATACAATACTATACATATTACATTTACACTTTGATAGCCTCAATTTCAAGCCAATAGGTTTATTAAACAGGTAAACAATAATAAACTTACCTCAACAAAACAAATAAATTCATATAAAGAGATTAATCTACGAGTATAATTTTGGCAGCTGTTATTTTTAAATCTTAACGGACGCAAAAAGCTTCATCATCACTACCGTTAGTGAAACGTAGCGCACGGTTAACGGCTAACCAAAAACAAACCTTTAAACAAAGTTGTGGAAACCAAAAATGACACAACATACACAGCTCTAAAACCATAAAACAGGAGAATAAAACAAGAGAAAGATAAGCAACATACCTGTTTAACGTTAGATATGAAACCGCGGTTGAAATAACTGTAGGCTAACTTTAAAGCTCTGTTTCTCCAATTGTTTTGGTTTGGGAGATTGAAAATGTTACAATGAAAAAACGCGAAGAGTTGTAGTATTCGTTAAATAAACACCCCGGAGATTAATTATTAAAAACCATGCCTTCAGCACTAAGAGTGAGCATCTGAACCCGAGATTTATGTTGTTCTTCTGAGCTTTTACTTCAATGCATCCGCTTTATGTATGTACATTTATATGTCTTATACTGCTGCCATCTAGAGGACAATAATGGCGACAACAACTTATGGCGGTTATAAAGGGCGCCAAGTCGTCACCTTGGAATTGTAAGGTTCTTTTTGCAATCTGAATGATTTTTAATATTGAGCTTCAAAGTTTTTGCATTCCATAGCAAACAGTATATGTGTAACATTTGTTTTTTTTTAAATAAAAAGTCTTAAAATGTAAACAACTTATAAAAAAACATCCCATAATGTAAATAATTTGTCATTTAATATGTCAATTACTCAATTTTGACAAAAATGTCCGATAGAATATAATTCGTCACCTTATAATTCTAAGGTGACGAAGTATAAACCTGTTTTAGTAAAACGAATAATTTAACGAAGAAAGCGAATGTTAGTTAGCCCACTAATGAAAATTTACTGATCATTTACTCACCATCAAGTCATCCCAAACCTTTATGACCCTAAATAGGTTTTAAAAAATTAAAAACTGCTTTTATTCTAGTCGAAATAAAACAGATAAGACTTTCTCCAAAAGAAAAAAATATTATCGGACATACTGTGAAAATTTCCTTGCTCTGTTAAACATCATTTGGGAAATATTTAAAAAAGAAAAATCCAAAGGGATGCTAATAATTCTGACTTCCACTGTATGTGTGTGTGTGACATTCTACCAGAAACGTTCACGCGAAAAAAAAGTTATAGAAAAAAAGACGATTGAACATTTACAGTCTAAAAATTTTTTTGTTTTAAACCAAAATATGGACAAAACCAAAATTAAGATTATTAAAAATATTCATATTTATTATAAATAAAATTATTATTAATATTCTAAAAAAATAACAGAAAACAATCCTAAATGTAACTGGAAAACAACGTAAAAAGACACAACTGGAGTGATGTGCTAAGATTACAAAAAAATATTTTGCATGAATATTAATTATGATGGCCGCACGGTGGCGCAGTCGGTAGCATGTTCGCCTCACAGCGAGAAGGTCGCTGGTTCGAACCTCTGCTGTGTCAGTTGGCATTTCTGTTTGGAGTTTGCATGCGGTACAGGTGAATTGGGTAGACTAAAATGTCCGTTGTGTATGTTTGTGAATGAGTGTGTATGGATGTTTCCCAGTGATGGGTTGCAGCTGGAAGGGCATCCGCTGCGTAAAATATATGCTGGATAAGTTGGTGGTTCATTCCGCTGTGGCGACCCCGGATTAATAAAGGGACTAAGCCGAAAAGAGAATGAATGAATGAAATTCTACAGAATACAAAATATATATATAATATATAATCATATAAAATTATCTGTTCATCTTAGGCCCGACTTAAGGCAGAGAATTAATGTTAGTCTTACCTCCCTGACTATTAAAGCTGTAGGTTTAATTGGGCTGAGAACAAAGACAATGACAGGGTTAGTATGGAGCTAATAATATGCCAAAACAATCTGAATTTGAATTTGTTTTCATTTGAATTATTGACCATTTAATTTAATAAATCAGAATGTTTATTTGTTATAACTTGAATATTGAACATCTGAAATTTGAGACAACTGTGGAATAGTAAAGTGTTTATATTTCCAGCATTATTAATACTGCACACTACAGCAAGCCTAATAGAGACTAAACAGTGCTGTAAATATACATTTGGCACATCCCACTCATGATCAGATCTAAATAAGAACAACAAAACAAACAGACTTTCTATACATGCACAACTACATTACATCAGCAAGGTCTGTATACTGCTGTTGAACATGACATGAAGCAGATAACTCACGAATTGAGTTCAGGTTCAGCGCATCTGCTCCACTTCCTGGTAATGCATATGACTATGATGTTTTAAGTAATAGAAATCTGCACATGGCACACAGCTGAGCTCATACACATAAATCAGGTTTGCATTCAGCTAGTCAAAATCTAAATAAAATCAAGCTAATATACATACCAAGCAAATACTCCCCCCAGAAATGTCATTGATCTCAAAATAATAACACTCAAGATAACAGTCAGCTGTGATCCTCTTCTTTTCAGTGTGAATAAAGCTGTGGTCACACTGGGCTTTTGTCCCCATAGACTTCCATTCATACACATGCGAGAATGCGTCAGACCGGAAACGCAAGGTCATGCATCAAGTATCGCATCACTTGACTGCGTGAGACCAATCGAGGATCAAAACATGACCTCTCTGGACATAAATTTAAAACATGAAGCAATCGCTTGCTTTTTTAATGTCTAATCGTCTTGTTTAATCCTGCCCCTATTTGCAGCGCCGCACGACAGAATTTCGCATTATCAAACTCTACTGTGACCGCAGCTTCAGTGATGTGCGGATTGATACTAAAATATCGATATCTCCAATACCAGATTTGTATGTCCTTAAATCGATTATCTTATTAAAATATCGATATTTCAGTAATTTGGAGCAAATATTTAGTTTATTGGAAATAGAAATACAGCGGAAAGTATCCACAATTACCCTAGTTTCTCTGAATAATGCCAACTTAGTCGGAACTACTTGTTCTTCCGCCTGCCAAGCCATGTGCGTTATATGGCACAGTACAATTGCAGAGCATACTAGCTAGCCACTCAGTCCGCTGGCACATGTTGTTCAGTCACGCTGGCGTTGGATATGGGTGACCGCAAGCGAAGCCATGTGTGGAGCTACTTCACGTTAAACAAAACAGTGAGGTACGGTGGTAAAACCACAAACCTAATCAAACATCTACATATAAATCACAAGACAGATTGTGACTACGTCATGACTAGGTGGTCAGAAGAGGAGGAAAGGAGAGGTACAGGTGGTGCTACGGTAAGACAGACATCACTTTGAGAGTCCTTAGGTGCAGCAGGCAGGCACTATCCAGGTACAGAGGGAGAAAATGTGACTGTATTTTGGGGGCTTGGGTTTTGGTGACAATGATAAAACAACGGTTCAAAAATCTTCAAGGGGTCCGGATTAACATGTCACTAAACCAAAAAGTGTGAATGTTTATTTTTAGTTCAGGCGGGCGTTTTAAGATATACATGCTCCGATGCTGTCAATAAATATGTAAGTTGGCTCTTTTTTGTATGATTCTTCATTAATAAACAAGAATAACCCATAATATGTCTCGTATTCAGTATAAAGTGACACTTTTAAGTACACTACTTGTTACTTCAATTTCCCAAACAGTAATTTTTGGGCAAAGTATCGGTATCAGATTGGTATCACCGATACTCGCCTTTATTTTATTTGGTATCGAATCGGATAGGAAACCAGTGGTATCGCCCATCACTAGCGTGAATCCTCTCATGTGACTTCAGGAGTCTTAAATCCCTGAATCCCTTTCTGCAGTGTGAACACTTGTAGGTTTCTCTCCAGTGTGATTTCTCTCGTGTAATTTCAGATGTCCTGACTGACTGAAAGTCTTATCGCAGTGTGAACACTTGTAGGGTTTCTCTCCAGTGTGAATCCTCTCATGTGTTGTCAGGCCTCCTGACCGACTAAATCTCTTGTCGCAGCGTGAACATTTATAAGGTTTCTCCCCAGTGTGAATTCTCTCATGTATTTTTAGATGTTCTGACCGGGTGAATCTCTTGTCGCAGTGTGAACACTTGTAAGGTTTCTCTCCAGTGTGACTCATCTCATGTTCTTTCAGATGGTCTGACCGACTGTATCTCTTGTCGCAGCGTGAACATTTATAAGGTTTCTCTCCAGTGTGAATCATCTCATGTGTTTTTAAATGTCTTGAACAACTGAATCTCTTGTCACACTGGAAACACATGTAAGGTTTATCTCCAGTGTGATTCCTCTTGTGTAATTTCAGGCTTTCTAAGTGTTTAAATCTCTTGTCGCACTGTGAACACTTATACGTTTTTTCTCCAGTGTGAACTCGCTCATGTCTTTTCAGGGTTCCTAACTGTCTGAATTTCATGTCGCAGTGTGAACACTTGTGAGGTTTCTCTCCTGTGTGAATCATCTCATGTATTTTCACGCTATCTGACTGAGTGAATCTTTTGTCGCAATGTGAACACTTGTACGGTTTCTCTCCAGTGTGAATCATCTTATGTGTCTTCAAGCTTCCCAAATTACGGAATCTATTCCCGCAGAGTAAACACTTGTAAGGTTTCTTTCCAGTGTGAATCCTCTCATGTAATTTCAGGGCTTCTGATATACCGAATCTCTTGTTGCACTGTGAACATTTATAAGGTTTCTCTTCAGTGTGAATCATATCATGTGTTTTCAATGAATCTAACCGACGGAATCTCTTGTTACAGTGTTCACACTTATAAGGTTTCTCTCCAGTGTGAATCATATCATGTGTTTTCAATGTATCTAACCGACGGAATCTCTTGTTACAGTGTTCACACTTATAAGGTTTCTCTTCAGTGTGAGTCTTCTTGTGCAGTTTTAAGGCTATAGCTGTAATAAAAGTCTTCTCGCACTCAAAGCACATGAACTCTCTCACACCAGTGTGGGTCTTCTCATGAACTCTTAATTGGTGGAGATGTTTAAAACTCTTTCCACACACAGAGCATGAATAGGATTTCTCTTTTGTATGAACTCGAAGATGAATCTTCAGTTCTAAAGCTCTCAAAAAGGCTTTCCCACATTGATCACATTTGTGTGTTTTCTCTCCATTGTGAATGATCATGTGTCTATTATGTGATGAGACTTGTCTGAAACTCTTCCCACACTGAGAACATGTGAACGGTTTCTCCCCAGTGTGGATCCTCATGTGCACCTCAAGACTCTGTTTGCCATTCAGACTCAAGCCACACTGAGTGCAGGTGAATGGTGTCTCTCCAGTGTGGGTCCTCTTGTGTTTGTTAAGAGATAATAAGTGTCTGAAATTCTCCCCACACTGAGAACATGTGTATGGTTTCTCTCCATTGTGGATCCTCATGTGATACTTCAGAGTTTTTTTGCACGACAGACTCTTTCCACACTGAGCGCAGGTGAAATCTGAGCTTTTCTCTTTTCTTTTCAGAGATTGAGTTTTCCCTCTCTTTTTCACATGTTGGCGTGTTTGCTCCATTAGGCCTGAAATAAAAATAAGAAGACAGCATTTAAAAACTTTTTTATGCTGATCTCAGTTTGAACTTGCACACGAACTACATTGAAACAACTCTACCCTAAAAAGTCTACAAATGAAATGACCAGAGACAAAGATCAGAGAAACTGATGGCGGAAAACCAATGTACCCAGAGAGAGAGAGAAAGAGAGAGAGAGAGAGAGAGAGAGAGAGAGAGACAGCGAGCACCACAAGCAAAATGGCTAAGCCCTCACGTAATGTTTTCAAGAGTTCACGCTGATGATTGGTAATAAAGCGTGTTTGGCATGCTGTCCCAGAAGAGAGCCCTGGGCTCATAAGATCCTTGAGCCAAGGGCTCCCTCCTTGTCAGATAATGTCTGTTTCTCCAGGTACATGGACAACAAGTCAGCACAGTTTCCAAGACCTAAACCTGTTAACCAGTATTCAACTAAATTGACAGTCTCCTATCAATATAGGAGTTGTGTAACAGACTTTAATAAGACTTATCTTACATTTCTTTATGTTTAAGGATCACTTTACTTCTATTTCCTGCTTCGCTGCTTCTCTACTATTCGGACGTCTTTGCCCACTGCTCCGCTCTCTGCTCACCTGCTTTTATATCTTATACCCTAATTTTAACTTGAACCTATCAGCACAGTGCTCAAACGACACAGCTTGAAGATCAGCATCGATTCTACAAACTTTCTGGAATATAGCTTTACTAACAAGAGGGGAATTATCGTCTAAACAATCCTCCCGCTACCAGCTATCAGCTGCTCACATTCCTGAGATGGGAAAACATGGCTGTGAAAATGCCTCTGGATCGGATTAATTCAGATTCTCACTGCTGTACAAACTGCCACAAACTTCTACAAAAGATTGCAGTTCTTGAAACAAAGTTACTTGCGATCCAACCAGAACTGCAGCTTCATTGTGGACGATTTCAGCAAATAGCCGGTGAGTCCCATAAATCTATTCCTGCCACTATTTTGAGCACAGAAAAACAGAATAAAACTGTTGAAAATGAGTATTGGCATAAACAAGGTGCGAAACCAAAGGGTACTCGCTGGGTCAGATCATACGCTGCCGCATTAGCGTCTTCTATCCCAAATACAGCTCAGACTCAAATACAGCTTGAGAATAGATATGAAGTATTGAGTAATATGGATGAAGAATCCCCAAATGCAGTCAGACAGAGATCGCATGACTCAGCAGCTAACTCTGCATGGAACAGAGGCTCAAGGCCGACTAGACAGCGGCATTCTGCTCCGATCGCACCTGAGATAAGAACACTAGTTGTAGGAGATTCAATAATCAGTAATTTTAGGAGCAAATCTACAATGACATACTGCTTCCCTCATGCAACAGTTTCTGATGTAAACAAAGAACTTAAGGAAATTCTGAAGAAGCACAAGACTGCAAAACGGATTATCATCCATGTGGGGAAGAATGATATTAGGAAGGAACAGTCAGAACTGCTCAAGAGAGATTTCTGTGAGCTCTTGGAAACAGTTGAAAGATTGAAAATTCAGCCGTTCATCAGTGGACAACTCCCTGCAAGAGGGACAAATATGTTTTCACGGCTTCTTGGTCTAAATGTATGGCTGCAGAAAGCATGTAACAGGAAAGGACTGAATTTTATTGACAACTTCAATCTCTTCTGGAACCAAAGACAACTGTTGACATCAGACGGCCTTCACCCAAACAAACTTGGTGCAAAGGTGCTAAAGGACAATATCTTTTTCTTCCTCCATCATCCATCAGCTGTGTGTGCCACTGACCTCAATCCAAATGGCACATACACACCTAGCAAATGTCCTGATGACCACAGGACCTCAAATCAGCTCCTGAGTGGACTTGGGGCTGACGCATCACTCAAGGACAGTGATAACGCTACGCAGCCAAAACACCCACTGTTGATAGAGACACTGTCGCTGGCCCTCTGCTCAACACAGACAGACTGTGACGCATCAGAACAGCATCATGTCTCGTCACTCAAAAATGATCCTCAGGACAACACCCAGGAAAACATATTTCAGCAGCCAGAATCTCCAGAGCCACAGCCTCTGTCACCAGACACGTTCTAATTGTCACCTTGCTCGCCTCTCTTGGGTTTCTCAAAAAAGATGGAGGAACTGGTGCATGCTGGAACTAAACTTTCACACTCTATTGCCGCAAGCACCCAGTTACCAACCAAAAAGCGGCCTGCTCCACAACCACCTCTGAGCCCACCTGGAAGAGCCCTTCGACTTTTGCCCCACCGCCAGGGCCCAAACAACAACGCACCATCTTCAGCTGGTGAACACAACAGCTCTCCATGATGTGTCTCGGGTGCCTGCTTAGATAACAGTGTCTTTATCAGATGTTTCCAGAACAAGCAGGAACCCAGTGTGCCTGTAGCTTTCTCTACACATATATGTGTTGTATTACGTGACAGAAAATCGAAGACTTCTTCAGGCCGTATAGCAAATCATTCAAATCTTGTGTCTATTAAATATAAATCTGAGTTTACTGCAGCTAAAACTGTTAAGTTAGCACTTTTAAACATCCGATCACTCAACAATAAGTCAATTTTAGTCAATGATTTTATCAGCTCAAATTGCCTTGATTTAATGCTTTTAAATGAAACTTGGCTAGATGACAACTGTAGTGCAGCAGTTCTGAATGAAACAGCTCCTTTAAACTTTTTGAGTGTTTGCAGAGACAACAGGAAAGGTGGAGGCATCGCTGCCCTGTTTAAAGATGTCTATGAGTGTAAACAAGTGTCATTTGGTGACTTTTTGTCTTTTGAATATCTGTGTATAGCACTAAAAGGTGCTCCATGTATCTTACTGATCATTATCTACAACTCAACTATAACTTTTATTGATGATTTTACAGAGCTGTTATCATTAGTAACCTCTGAATTTGACTATTTTACCATTGCTGGGGATTTTAATATTCACATTGATAATCCAGAAATCAATGCTGTAAAAGAACTGATGACTGTTTTGAACACTTTTGATCTGACTCAGCATGTTCAAGGACCCACACACAATCGTGGACACACTCTTGATCTACTTATAACTAAGGGTTTACACATTTCATCGACTGTTGTTAAGGATGTTGCGCTATCTGTTCATTTCTGTATTTTCTTTGATATATTGATCACTCCAGCTGTTAAAGACAGATCTGTCTCTGTCAGAAAGAGATGCATAAATGAGAACACTAATGAGCAGATTATGAAGGCCATATTGCTAGCACCAAGCATATCTGCAGACTCTGTTGATTCTCTCCTTGATTTGTTTAACTCTAAAGTTAAGAATATCATAGATGACATTGCTCCTGTTAAAGCCAAGAAGATGATTAGCAGGCAAAATGGATCTTGGACTAGGTCCCCAAGAGTACAAAAGATGAAAAGAAGAGAAAGACGAGACTAGTAGTCCATTATAATATCTATAAAGACAGTCTTCGTGCTTTTAATATGGAACTAAAAACTGCTAGGCAGACTTTCTTTTCAAGCCTTATAAACAGCAATGTAAATAATGCTCGTAAACTCTTTGCAACGATAGAGAGACTCACAACCCCTCCCAGTCGGATTCTCAGTGAGCTACTCTCTGAAAGCAAATGTAATGAGTTTGCTCATTTCTTTACTGAAAAGATCAATAATATCAGAAAGGCAATCAGCTCATCCAATCAGCCAAGTTGTGTCGAAGTCAGATAAGCTCAACCACAACTTAAGAAATCAGACATTATGTCCGACTTCATGGCAATTAATGGTAAAATTTTAGAAGAGATCGTGCAAATTATGAAAACATCAACCTGCAGTCTTGACACGCTCCCCACATCATTCTTTAAAACGGTGTTTACCTGTTTAGAAATGGATCTTCTAAAAGTGGTAAATGCTTCACTTCTCTCAGGGATTTTTCCTAACTCACTTAAAACTGCAGTTGTTAAACCCCTCTTGAAGAAGAGCAACCTGGATAACACCCTATTGAGCAATTACAGGCCCATCTCAAATCTGCCTTTCATTGGCAAAATCATTGAAAAAGTTGTTCTTAACCAGGTTAACAAGTTCTTAAACTTCAAGGGATGTTTAGACAATTATCAATCTGGTTTCAGACCACATCACAGTACAGAGAGCGCCCTTATAAAGATAATCAATGATATACGCCTACATACAGATTCAGGTAAACTAACAGTGCTGGTACTGCTCGATCTCAGTGCCGCATTTGACACTGTCGATCACAGCATACTTCTGGATAGGCTGGAAAACTGGGTTGGGCTGTCTGGGACGGTCCTCAAATGGTTCAGATCTTACCTTGAAGGGAGAGGTTACTATGTCAGTATAGGTGACCATAGGTTGAGGTGGACACCCATGACATGTGGAGTCCCACAAGGCTCGATTCTGGCATCTCTCCTCTCCTTTATATGCTCCCTCTGAGCCAAATAATGAGAAAAAAACAAATCTCCGACCACAACTATGCTGATGACACTTAGATCTACCTAGCCTTACTGCCTAATGACTACAGCCCCATTGACACCCTCTGTCAATGCAGTGATAAAATTAACAATTGGTTGTCCCAAAACTTTCTTCAGTTAAACAAAGAGAAAACTGAAGTGATTGCGTTTGGGAACAGAGATGAGGTTCTCAAGGTGAATGCGTACCTTGGCTCTAAGGGTCAAACAACAAAAAATAAGGTCAAGAATCTTGGTGTGACTCTGGAGTCAGATCTGAGTTTCAATAGTCATGTCAAAGCAGTTAGTAAATCAGCATACTATCATCTCAAAAACATTGCAAGAATTAGATGCTTTGTTTCCAGTGAAGACTTAGAGAAACTTGTTCATGCTTTTATCAGCAGCAGGGTGGATTACTGTAATGGCCTCCTTACTGGCCTTCCCAAAAAGACAGTCAGACAGTTGCAGCTCATCCAGAACGCTGCGGCCAGAATTCTGACCAGAAGCAGAAAATCAGAGCACATCACACCTGTCCTCAGGTCTTTACACTGGCTCCCAGTTACATTCAGAATAGATTTTGAAGTATTATTACTGGTCTATAAATCACTAAATGGCCTAGGACCTCAATACATTACAGATATGCTCACTGAATACAAACCTAACAGATCACTCAGATCTTTAGGATCAAATAGATTAGAAATTCCAAGAGTTCAGTCAAAGCAGGGTGAATTGGTTTTCAGCTACTACGCCCCTCGCTGCTGGAATCAGCTTCCAGAAATGATCAGATGTGCTCCAACATTAGGCACATTCAAATCAACACTGAAAACACATCTGTTTAGCTGTGCCTTTACTGAATGAGCACTGTGCTACGTCCAACAGATCACACTATAGTGTTTTTTTCTTCTTTTTAATTCTTTTATAACACATCTTATCTGTTTTTATGCTTATTTATTTTATTTTATTACCATTTTTTTTGTTTTTATTTCTCTTATAATTGTTTCTTTTATTCCTGTTTATGTAAAGCACTTTGAATTGCCACTGTGTATGAAATATGCTATATAAATAAACTTGCCTTGCCTATTGTTTATGGGGGACTTTTATTTTGACAGAAATTGGTTTTTCAGAGCTAAAAAGAAATGATGAGAGAACAGTATGGACAGCGGACATTTCATGACGATTTAACAGAGCTCGTACTAAAAAGGACGGTTTATATGTTTATTCTGCTACATATGCTTCCAGCCGCAACCCAGCACTGGGAAACACCCATACACTCTCACATACTCGTACACTATGGCCAATTTAGTTCATCCAATTCCCCTATAGCGCATGTGTTTGGACTGTGGGGAAACCGGATCACCTGGAGGAAACTTGGGGAGAACATGCTAACTTCACAAAGAAACGCCAACTGGTCCAGCCGGACTTAAACCAGCGACCCTCTTGCTGTGAGGCTACAGTGCTAACCACTGAACCTCTCATATTTTCTTATCTGTGAACCTGCATATGTAGCTTAGTTTCTGCACAGCTATCACCGCTGCTGCTCTCTCTCTCCCTCTCTTTTAAACGGATGTTGACCCAGCTGCTTAACGTCTCCTCTTTTGACACGTCTGCAATCTTTCTGTATTCACTCTTCCTCTTTCTTGCGTTGACATGGTGTCAGTTATTTCTTTTCCTGTTTGCCTCGCTGCGGTTATCCTCTTTGCCATTCTTTCTGTATAGGAGGTGTGTATAAGTAGAGGCAGACTTTCAGTGTGTCACTTCAGTGTGTAAAACATTTAAAATGCCTTTTTTCGATTGTCAAAGATGTCTGAGAGACGTTTTACAATAATGATATGAAGAAATATATAAATAATGTGTTTCCAAATATCAAAACAACTGCAATTGCAGGTCCACTAGCTCAGCCAAGCTGGTCCACTAGCTCAGCCAGGTCTCCACCAGCTCAGCCAAGCTGGTCCACTAGCTCAGCCAGGTCTCCACCAGCTCAGCCAAGCTGGTCCAGCAACTTTAAACAGCTACTAGTTTAAGCTAGTATTAGCTGGATCTTTCAGTAGTTAATTACTGTTAACTGCTAACCAAAAAAACACTAAACTATAACTAAAAACGAGAAAGACAAGCAACATACCTGTTTAGATATGAAATCGCTGTTGAATACCAGTTGGCTATGTCCTGTATTTCCTGTATAATGAAGAAACGGGAAGAGTTAAGAAGTATTCGTTAAGGGGTAATGAAACCCTCCTCTTTCCGTTCAAGTCTACCTCAGAATGTTTTCAAAAAATGCTACATGATGGGGGTGGAGCAGAGCAGAGGGAGAAGTGGGCGTGGCCAGCAGAGCAGGGGAAAAAAGCGGGGAGAACAACTGTCAGTCAGCTCAAGACAAAAGCATTAATTCCAACACAAAACTTGAGGACACACATTATTTTAGTTTACAAAGTTAAAATGCAAAGAAATAAACACAAGTAATATAATGCCCTGTTACATATATGATAGGCTATTCATAAATTCATATTATATATATATATATATATATATATATATATATATATATATATATATATATATATATATATATATATATATATATATAGGCCGACACATAACCACAATTTGTTATTATAAAGATAATGATGTTTATACAAACCTCTGAATCTCCTCCTGAATCCCCAGGTTTGAATGCAGATACAATCGAGAGCAGCAGCAGGTCTCTTGCCCGATTTATTCCAACCATTAGCCTTGCCGGTAATCTGGAAGATTGTAAACATGGATGAACACAGTAGCACGGGTGTAAGCGATGTGTAAGCTAACAGGTGCTAACGTTGTCTTAACTGATGCTCAACAAATACAAATCTGTTAAAATCTCAATAAAAGTACTCGAGGGTTTCTTTCACCTTTAAATAAACACTCCCGAGATTACATATAAAAACCGTGTAGTTTCTTTATTCATTCAGCTGAACTTCAGCATCTGAACACGAGTTTTATGGTCTTTGTTCTGAGCTTTTTACTCCAATGCGTCCTCTTTACAGTATGTATATATATATACAGTGTACTGCTGCCATCTAGAGGACCATACCGGCAACAACAACTAATGGCGGTTATAAAGGGCGCCAAGAATAATAAAGAAAGCGAAATCAATGTTAGAGGAATAGTTCACCCCAAAATTAAAATGTAATCATTTACTCACCCTCAAGAGAACCCAAACCTTCACTAGTTTGTTTCTTCTGTCTTCACAAAAGAAGATATTTTGAAGGAAGTATTGACTAGTAACTTGGTCATGATAGTATAGCTCTCTCAACTCAACTTAAAGCACTTAACAACCACAATAATTGCTGTACATAAAACGCAAAATACATACAAACAGAAAAACAGCCCAAATACATGAATTTACAACACATGATTAAAAGCTAAAAATAAAATAAGTATGTTTTCAGAACCTCTGAAAACCTGAGCAGGAGACTTAGAGAAGAGAGGCCTATAATGACTTAATAAGCCTACAATGTATATTTTTAACTTTTTAAAATACATTTTTAATAGATAGATAGATAGATAGATAGATAGATAGATAGATACAAGTTAAAGTCTAAATTATTATACAATATTAAATATATTTTCCCCTAATTTCTGTTTGAAAAGAAAAAAAAATCAACAAATAATAGTTTTAATAACTCATTTTTAATAACTGATTTATTTTATCTTTGCCATGATGACAGTAAATAATATTAGACTACATATTTTTCAAGATGCTAGTATTCAGCTTATTGTGACATTAAAGACTTAACTAGGTTAATTAGGGGGGTTAGGGTAATTAGGCAAATACATTTTTAAACAATTGGGAAAAATATTGCTTAAAGGGGCTAATAATATTGACCTTAAAATAGTGTTTAAAAATTAAAAACTACCTTTATTCTAGCCGAACTAAAACAAATAATACTTTCCTCAGAAGAAAAAATATTATAGGAAATTCTTTATATTTATTTATATATATATATATATATATATATATATATATATATATATATATATATATATATATATATATATATATATATATATATACACAGGTAAAATGGGTGTCTGTCTTCATTTACTCTCCTTTCACTTGTTTCAAACCTTTATGAGTATTTTTTTTTCTGTTGAACATGAAAAGCAGATGTTTTGAAGAATGCTGCACTCATTGACTGCTTTTGTGTTCAACCAAAAAAAGAAACTTGTAAAGATTAGGAA
The DNA here is from genome assembly GCF_903798145.1 of Danio aesculapii. Classification (NCBI taxonomy): domain Eukaryota; kingdom Metazoa; phylum Chordata; class Actinopteri; order Cypriniformes; family Danionidae; genus Danio; species Danio aesculapii. The sequence goes on along the minus strand of NC_079437.1, from coordinate 3,177,666 downwards.
GTATATAGTGAGTAAATGTTCAGTTTTGGGACTATCCCTTTCAAGATGATTGTATTGTCTTACAAAAGAAGGCCAAATAGTCATAGTGTGCCAAGAAAAGGAGGCTTTTCTCCTGCTTCTGTGCGCTCTCACTTTCAAGACCACAACACAAAACTGCTGTACTTTTCCACCCATGACAAAGAAAATGAAAAAGTCTAAAACTTCAGATATCTCATGCTAGGGCTCTCATCTTCACGGTCCAAATCGCAGTTTATTCGTGTTTAAGGTTGCAAAAAAATTGATAATAATAAGAACAATCAAAACCAGAACAAATAGATTAAAGAAATTTTTTTTTACCCTATAGATGCAGTGAAATACTCTGGGAGATTTAATTTCTTCAATATGCATAACTATCTGTCATTTATCTGTCCTATATACAGTACAACAAATGTTGAATACAGCTTCTTATTTTAGTTATAAATTATTAGTTATCTCATTATAAACAAAAAATTATTTGCTGGCTCTGGCACAATAATATTAGCCAATGGGTGAGTTCTGCTTTTTTTTTTTACCTAAACCTCTGTACATGTACATTCAGAATAATCAGTTCAGAATAAACAACTTTCATAACAAAATGATGTTAAGATTAGAGGAATATTAAATTGTATTAAAACGTTTCAAAAATACAAATGAGCAATAAAAAATGTATCACATGAAACTCAACATTAGGTTTTAATAATCAAATCAAATCATCTTACAAATAATTGAGTGATACAATGGTTATAATAAAAGTAAATTCACACACAGAATCAATCTAAAATATATAAACCTTAGAAGAGTATTAGGTTCCCTTTACACCAGTACACTCATCATTTATATACAATGACGAAGAACAAGGGCTGTTTTTTCAAAAAGCACATGCAAAACTCATGTTCAGAAACCTTTATACTGTCTCACACCCAACACGGAACGCACGAACAAATCGAACAAATCAAGCGTAAATAGACGCGTGAACACTTTGAGGATTTAATAGAGGATTCGCAGTGGTGGAAAGTAACTAATTACCAGTCTTAGGCAAGCTACTTTAAAATGTAGTGAGCTAAGCTATTAGCTACTCTACTTAAAATGTAGCTTAACTACACTAAACGCTACACCCTGGGAAATGTAGCAAGCTAAGCTAAAAGCTACATGGCAAAAGTAGCTTAGCTACATCCAAGATATTTTTTAATTTTTTAATTAAAGCAACTTAAATCCAAGTCAATCATATCTTAGAGATCAATAAAACTGTCAATGAAACATCTGAGGCAGAATCCAGTTCAGTTATTTACTGTAAATAATGTGCTGTACTAAACAGAAGCACATTATAGTATATAACAGCTAAAACAAAAAATCCAATAAAACCAGCTGTTACACATTTAAAATACTATAGTCATTTATAGTAAAGGGAAATATTTTGACATAAGCATGCATATTGTATATATATTTACAACTCTTCATTGATAAATTACACTACATAATGCAGTAAATTACTAAAGTATTTGAGTACAGCATCAGAAATTAAGTTATTGCATCTTAACATGTACTTCTCAAGGTATGGTCACGAGGAATCCTGCTTCAGAAATAACTCCTCTCCCTCAGTCATTTTTCCATCAAGCAAGTTTCTCGTGTTAGCCTAATTTGTTTGGCGAGGTCACAGACCAGAGGTGCCAGTAAAAGTTTGTTGTCATCCACCGTAAAACAAGAAGAAGAAGAAATCATCACGCTCGCCATCATATGGATTTACTTTCATCAGCTAGACACCGGCCTCACAGCCCTGTGAATGTCGGTGCTGTCACTTATTGATCCGCGATTGGTAAATGTAGCTTTGTGGACGCTACTGCGCTACTTAACTAATAAAATAGCTTCGCTACTGAAAAACTATTTGATTCAGAAAGTAGCGACGCTACCGCTATGCTACTGAGAAATGTAGTTAAGCTAGTAGCGTCACTACTTGTCAGGCCAACGTCTCTGTCAAATGTCCGACCTAAAAATCAACCAAATATCAACGTCTAATGATGTTACAGCTTGACGTTTGTGTGGACGTTACCACTACGACGTCTATCAGATGTTAGATTTTGGTTGCCATACCTGATAAATAAATGTCAGTTTCTGACGTCAATATAATGTTGGATTTTGGTCATTTTCTTAACAATCTAAAATCGACCAAATATCAACGTCATTAGATTAGACTCTGGTTAGACACTGAATTTTGGTCACCTGACATCACAACCTAAATCTAACCTAATATTAACGTCTTATGGTGTTGTGTGCCTGCTGGCCAATAACTCAACGCACTACAGAATTTACGTTTACACACACATGTACATATTACATCTAAATGCATCAGCTTTTACAGTGTAATACTCACTACTTACTACTCGAGTACTTCTGAAAAGTCTACTTTTTACTCATACTTCAAGTAATATTGACAACAGATACTTTTACTCTACTCGCACTACATTTTTAGCCAAGTAATGGTACTTTTACTTGAGTATGTACTGGTTTCAGTACTCTTTCCACCACTGGTCATGGGCAGGGCTTCTGTCTGCCCGGTGACTCCAGCTTCGATGCTAAATGGCTAACATGGATTTAATAGAGAGAATAGCTGTGTTTATGTGCTTTAGGAAGACTGTAAAACAGCGTTGATTCGTTTGGAGCCATGTCTGAGTCTACTAGATCCATTCTGAGGTGCACCCAGCTCTGTGAGTTCATAAACTCCTCCAGAAACTGTACCTGGATGATGGAAGATTTCAGCGGTGCTTCCGACTGAGCTGAGCTCAGTTTGATTAGCTATTGTCTGGTGTCAGCATAATCACGCCCCTACTAGAGAAAGCTACTGATTGTTTAATGCAGCGTGAATGTCCACTTAAGTTCAGATTTTACAACTCGAGCGATACGCACGTTAAGAACGAAAATTATGCAAAATGCTCAACTCACGCAGCTTCATTTGCAAGAATCGCGTCATTTGCGCCACCTCATCCGCACGTAATGTGCCGCAGGATGTCTATTCGCATCTTTGCATTAACATGAAAATCAATCGTGCTTGACGTTTCTTCCACATCTGGTGTTAATGCAGGAATATGCTGTGTTTACACCACACGTGGGGATAAGCACAGGGATAAGCTGCGCTAATCTCGTGTAAATAGACGCGCAAACATTTTGAGTTTACTCACTACATTCACGTGTCAGATCTGCTTCATTCGCATGCCAAATTCACTGAGCAATAGACGCGGGTTTGCATCATGGACGGGGATTCTGTCTGCCCGATGACGCTAGCTTTGTTGCTAAATGGCTAACATGGATTTTATTAACAAAATAACTGTTTATGTGCTTTATGAAGGCTTAAAAACAGCATCGATTTGTTTGTAGCCTTGTCTGAGTCCACTACATCCTTTCAGAGGTGCATGCAGCTCTATGAGTTCATAAACAGAAATTTAACCTGGTTGATGGAAGCTTTCAGCGGTGCTTCGACTGAGCAAAGCCCAGTTTGATGAACTGTTGTCTGGTGTTGGCAGGAGGATTTCCCTCTTGGGACACCAACAACAGGTGCTACGTCATAATCACACCCCTACAGGAGAAAGCTCCTGATTGGTTAACGAAGGGCGATTGTCCGCTGAAGTTCCAACTCAAGCGATACACGTGTTAAGTGCGTCGATTGCGCAAAACGCTCAACTCGCGCAGATTCGTTCACACGATTGCGTCATTTGCGCCGCCTCATTCACGTGTATCGTGCCGCAGGATGTCTATTCGTGTCTTTGCATTGACGTAACATGTAAATCACTCGTGCTTGATGCTTTTTCTGTATCTGGTGTGAACGCAGCATTAGACCATCCATTCTGAGAACGACAGATATGCAAAACACATTGTTCTGAGATAAAAATAGGCAGAAAATTCTTTAACAAAAATTGTTTGTCAATGACTAATTTACATTGTTTTTAGATGCAAATAATGTACTATCATATTACCAGTCTGAATTCAGAAAGCACCGTCTCTGCTACACTAAAACAATGGTTTTAGATGATTTCTTACAGGCAATAGATTGTAAGAATTATTGCACTTCCCTTTTTATTGATCGAAGGCATTTGACACTTTCAATTAAATCTTTAACATGGATTGGCATGTCCACTACCACTTGGTTTACTAACTACTAGTCCAACAGAACAGTGTTCATGTGGCTAATTTGGCTTATTTATTTGTAGAGGTGCCCAAAAGAGTGCCTCAGGGATCAGTATTAGGACCCATATTAATCTCTATGTACATTAACAATGTGTGTGAAAATCTTACAAATGCCTTCCATCATTTGTAAGCTGATGATACAGTGAATTTCTTCTGTGCATTTTCCAGGTCTTACAATCTCTACAGTCTGCTTTTAATATTGTTCAGTCTTGTCTTCGGGCTCTAAAATTGTTTTTTTTTATAATTATTATTATTTTTTTCTTTCTGGGTTTTCACCTTTATTTGGACAGGACAGTAGAGAGAATTGACAGGAAAGTGTGGGGAGCAGAGAGAGGGGAAGGATCGGCATAGGACCTCGAGGCAGGAATCAAACCCGGGTCGCCCGAACACCAGACTGCATGCATCGGTGCACTTTTCCACTACGCCATTGGCACAGACTAAAATTGGTTTTAAATGTAGAATGTACCCAGCAGGTACACAGTACACAATGCCATAAGACAATAATAATAGGTTAAATCTAGGTTGTGATGTCAGGTGACCAAAATTCAATGTCTAGCAAGCGTCTAGGGACACGTTATTTTGACGTCCAATAATGATGACGTTGATATTTGGTTGATTTTAGATTCTGTTAGAAAGTGACCAAAATCCAACGTTGAGCCAACATCTTAAACCAACGTCATATTGATGTCAAACACTGACATTTATTCGTCAGGCAACCAAAATTCAACATCTGATAGATGTCATAGTGGTAACGTCCACACAACATCAAGCTGGAACATCATTAGACATTTGGTTGATTTTAGGTTGGACGTTGGACATTGACGTCGGCCTGATGTTGGGTCCTGACATAAACCTGATTTTCATTTCCAAACAGAATTCAACGTCCCCACGACGTTGGGGTATACAGTCAATCTGATGTCATGTTGATGTCCTGTGCCTGCTGGGTACAGCTTTACTTTAAATCATGCAGTCAACATGGTTCGCAAACACAAGTTAAAACTTCAAAAAAACATATAGGACATAACAGTATTGAGTACATGATCGGAATAGAAATCATAAGAAAGAATTCATAAACATTTCATAAAACATACATCAAATCATGCAAATCATGAGGGTATATAATCAATAAAATTAATTTTAGAACAATATGAATAAAATATACATTTTCAAAACATAATAATATGAATATTCTCAAAACGCATTCACCACAATCCTTACAAAAGATAGAATGCAACAAAATTAAGGTGGCTCAACACTGAAAGTATGCTCTGATTGTCCAATAGGCATGTTATGTATGATTAAATAAACAGGTATTAGTTAGTGGCGGCAGGTGGTTAATTTTTGTGGGGTAAGGGGCGCGCAAAACAAGCTAATACCCCCACCCTCCCTAACTTAGTTCATCCAATTCCCTTATACTGCATGTGTTTGGACTGTCTGGGAAACCGGAGCACCCGTAGGAAACCCACGCCAACATGGGGAGAACATGCGAACTCCACACAGTCGGGGCCCAGTCGGGACTCGAACAAGTGACCTTCTTGCTGTGAGGCAACAGTGCTAACCACTGAGCCACCATGTCGCCCCGATTATTTTTAATCATGTAAAAAAAATTGGGAGCTTTTGACTTGAATGTGTGCGGTTGAACAAACTAATCTGTCAATCTATCTGAAGTTGACCAATCAAGAGGATAAACTCACTAAACAGTGAGGGCTGTATGATGGGTTATGCCTGACAGCACTGGTTTTCTCTGTTCATGTTTTGGGTGTGGAATTTCACAGAATTGTTTCAGATTTTGGCAGGTCGTAAAAAGTGTTGGGTATAACTGCGTCTGAATTAATTTGACCAAATCTCACTCATGATGTGTGTGCGTGCACAACTCTACATGGCCACAGGCAAATCACCCTGCAGCCCAAGACTGGCTACTGAAGCAGGGCTGAGCCTGGTTAGTACCTGGATGGGAGACCACTTGGGAACACTAGGTTGCTGTTGGAAGTGAGGCCAGCAGGAGGCACTCAACTTGTGGTCTGTGTGGGTCCTAACACCCCAGTATAGTGAAGGGGGTGCTATACTGTCAGTGATTGGCATCCTTCAACTGAGACTTTAAGCTCTTTCTGATTGGCCAACATGACTGGTATCACACCAAACATTGGAAGATATGAATGAGGCAAATTCGGCACATTCGTGCAAATGTATAGCATATTCCAGATTGTTCAACCGTAGGAAAGTAATTTGCCTCTTTTCTCAAGTTTGCATTGGCTTGACTGCAATAAACTTGCGAAATATACGTAATTCCTCACTTGGTGTGAACTCCTCGTACAAAAGTGTCATTATCGCCACTTATTGGTTCGGCACGCCTTTACCCGTACAGTTTGCGTTTTCATGTGGACAGAGATTTTTAAAAAACGAAAGTGTGAAAGACTTGTTTATAAAAATACCCGTGTCCGTGTCATCATGGCCTAAATTGAGGTCCTGACTCTCCATGGTCATTACATATCACATGGCACTTCTTGTAAAGAACAGAGGTGTAACACTGAGGTTCTGGTCAACTTCCTTTCATTGGCTATTATGGTCTCTATCATGATCAATCATCCTAATCCACCGGAGTGGTTCTATCCCTATCTCTCCACTCCACCTATAAGTGGCACCGTTGCCCTGGAGCTGTCAGCGCATTATCCAAGTGAACCAAGTGAAGACAGAACACAGAACACATGATTGTAAAGTGATTTGGGTGTATGGCCATGCACGATAAATGCTATATATAATTGCACATTAGTTGCTTGCATATGACCAAGTGAATGTGTGAAAAAGAGACAAAGGAAGGGCTAAGGGCAGGTATAGGCAAACTTGATCCTGGAGGGCAGGTGTCGTGCAAAGTTTAGCTCCAACCCTAATTAAACACACCTGCCTGTAGCTTTCTATTGATCTTGAAGACACTGGTTAGCATGTTCCGGTGTGTTTGATTAGTGTTGGAGAAAACTTTGCAGGGACACCGGCCCTCGAGGATCAAGTCTGCCCATCCCTGGTTAATGGGTAGAATTGGGCTTGGGCCAATCTTCCATTTTAGCTCTACCAAGCATTGTCAGCCAAGCCCTTTACCAAAGAAAGTGTTAAGCAAACCCAGAATGTATGACCATGATTGCTTAAGCGCTGCTGGAAATGTAAAAGGAGTCGATTTAAGCTTTTTTTTCTTAAACAATTCTGAAACAATTCTGATTCATTTAAAGACTATAGTGGAAACGTCCTGAGTCAAATCTGATTCAAGCCAATCAAGTCACTTGATTTTTGAACATATGACTTCCTAATTTGGTTGGCACCAGTCAGCAGCCAGTGCACACAAAGTGCGTATTAGTAGCCGCCACTGGAATTAGTCAAGTAATAACTTGTCGAAACAACAAACTGTGGAATAATGAAGTGTTTATATTTCCAGCATTATTAATACTGCACACTAAAGCAAGCCTAAAAGCGACTAAACAGTGCTGTAAATATACATTTGGCACATCCCACTCATGATATATATCAGATCTAAAAAAGAACAACAAAACAAACAGACTTTCTATACATGCACAACTACATTACATCAGCAAGGTCTGTATACTGCTGTTAAACATGATATGAAGCAGATAACTCACGATTTGAGATCAGGTTCTGTGTGTCTCTTCAGCGCATCAGCTCCACTTCCAGATGACAGGTGATGCATATGACTGTGATGTTTTAAGGAAAAGAAATCTGCACATGGCACAATCAAGTTTTCATTCAGCTAGTCAAAATCTAAATAAAACCAAGCTAAGATGCATACCAAGGAAATTCTCTTCCCAGAAACGTCATTGATCTCTAACACCAGTGTTCATTCAAGACAATAACACTCAAGATAATAGTCAGCTGTGATTCTCTTCAGTGTGAATCCTCTCATGTGACTTCAGGGGTCTTAAATCCCTGAATCCCTTTCAGCAGTGTGAACACTTGTAGGGGTCGCTCCGGTGTGATTTCTCTCATGTGATTTCAGATGTCCTGACTGACTGAAAGTCTTGTCGCAGTGTGAACACTTGTAGGGTTTCTCTCCAGTCTGAATCCTCTCATGTGTTGTCAGGCTTCCTGACCGACTGAATCTCTTGTCGCAGAGTGAACACTTGTACGGTTTCTCTCAGGTGTGAATCCTCTCATGTACTTTCAGATGTCCTGACCGGATGAATTTCTTGTCGCAGTGTCCACATTTGTAAGGTTTCTCTCCAGTGTGACTCATCTCATGGGCTTTTAAATGTCCTGAATGACTGAATCTCTTGTCACACTGGAAACACATGTAAGGTTTATCTCCAGTGTGATTCCTCTTGTGTAATTTCAGGCCTTCTAAAAGATTAAATCTCTTGTCGCACTGTGAACACTTATACAGTTTTTCTTCAGTGTGAACTCGCTCATGTCTTTTCAGGGTTCCTAACTGTCTGAATCTCTTGTCGCAGTGTGAACACTTGTGAGGTTTCTCTCCTGTGTGAATCCTCTCATGTATTTTCACACTATCTGACTGAGTGAATCTTTTGTCACAGTGTGAACACTTGTACGGTTTCTCTCCAGTGTGAATCCTCTTATGTTTCTTCAAGCTTTCCAAATGACGGAATCTTTTCCCACAGAGTAAACACTTGTAAGGTTTCTTTCCAGTGTGAATCCTCTCATGTAATTTCAGGGCTTCTGACTTACAGAATCTCTTGTTGCACTGTGAACATTTATAAGGTTTCTCACCAGTGTGAATCCTCTCATGGTTTTTTAGGCTTCCTGAATGACTGAATCTCTTGTCGCAGTGTGAACACTTGTAAGGTTTCTCTCCAGTGTGAATCCTCTGGTGTAGTTTTAAATTTTTAGCTGTCATAAAGGTCTTCTCACACTCAAAGCACATGTACTCTTTCACACCAGTGTGGATCCTCTCGTGAACTCTTAAACTGTGTAGATATTTAAAACTCTTTCCACACGAAGGGCATAAAAGTGTCCTTTGCTTTGTATGTGCTCTAAGGTGTCTCTTCAGCTCTGAAGACCTCAAAAATGTTTTGCCGCACTGATCACATTTGTGTATTTTTTCTCCAGTGTGGATCAACATGTGTCTGTTAAGGGATGATGAGTGTCTGAAACTCTTCCCACACTGAGAGCATGTGAACAGTTTCTCTCCAGTGTGGATCCTCATGTGCATCTTCAGAGTCTTTTTGTTTGACAGACTCTTTCCACACTGAGCGCAGGTGAAACATTTTTTGTCTTTTCTCTTTAGCAGTTTAGTTGTTTTTGTTCGACATCCCATCACTGGAAAACATCCACACACACATACGCTACAGACAATTTAGCTTACCCAATTCGCCTATACCACATGTCTTTGGACTTGTGGGGGAAACCCACGCCAACATGGGGAGAAAATGCAAACTCTACACAGAAACGCCAACTGACCCAGCCAAGGCTCGAAGCAGCGACCTTCTTGCTGTGAGGCGAACATGTTATCCACTGCGCCACCAAGATCTGTTTAGTTAGTTTTTTTTTTTGTTTGTTTTTTCAAAAGTTTTACTTTGTGTTCAGCAGAGCAAAGAAATGTGTGTGTGTGTGTGTGTGTGTGTGTATATATATATACACGATTTTAACAATCAAAGAGTAAGTTAATAACTTTTTTTTGTAAACTTTTGCACAAAAATTGTAGTCCCCATTTGTGTTGTGCAGACTAAAATTGCATTCCTATTTTGTTAGTTTGCTAAAAATGTCTTCTTAAGGCAATGGAAAGGTCTTCAGAAACTGAGAACTTGGAATCCAGTGCTTATGACATTGGGACAGATAAGGTAAGTTTTTTTTTTGCTTCGCATAAAGCATTGTAATAACTTTGTATGCGAAACAGGTTTAATTATGCAATCATTTCAATTTGGCTTCAGACCTCTGAGTGTCGTGTGCAGGAACATGTTCAGTGGAGATTTTATTGAGATACATGCATCTGACTGTGGATTACGGTAAACAAAAGTGTGGTTTTACTACATCTACTATACTATTGGTATGCCTAACAATCAGTAGTTAAATATGTAAAATGGATTAAAAATGTCACGATCACCAGCGATTATAACTCCCAGATCGCTGGATCTCACACACAAACACACATGGACTACAATTCCGCCATTAATGGACTACATATTCAGTCATGCCACACATATACTCACACCTGCTCCAAGTCTCTACTGATTACACTTGCACCGCCTGAGGATCGTCGAGGACTGATTACAAACACCATTTAAGCATCACACACACGCACATTGCTGAGTCTTGTTTTCTGTAAAGTGACATTTCAACGCGGTCTCCTAGTCTTGGTTTCCTGTGTTTTGACCCTAGTCTTGTTTACCTAGTTCTCCCTGTCTGCCGCCTGCCTTCCGACCTCTCGCCTGTTACATTTGAACACGATTCTGGACTGCCTTTATACATCTGGTTGCACCTGTGTTGACCATTGCTTGCCTGACTTTGATTAAACCTGCAAGTGGATCCAAACTTCAGTCTGTCACTCCCTGTGTTACAAAAAAAGACAAGTATGTTTAAGAATGGTTTTGATTTGTTTGCTACTGTAGTTTCAAAGTAATTTGAGTGAAATGAGCAGCAGTAATGTTTTTGTAATTTTTCTGATTTAATGTTTTGAGATGTTTTTTATTTTTGCAGAACTGTAGAACATGAGGATGAAAATACAGAAATAAGTCTCAGTACATATATCTGTCAAAGGGGAAACTGGTATAAAAGTTGTACTGTACTTTTTTTTTTTTTTTTGGTCATGCACTGGACTAATATCTATATATTAACTTTTATTTATCTGTAACTTTGTTTAAAGTTCTGGGGACATTTTGGATTTGATCAGTCGTAAGGTTGATGAAACCGACACCTTTTCCATCTGTGTATCACGAACCAACATCTTCAGAAGAGGCATGCAGCAATGGCAACGTCAGAAGAAAGCTTCCCCAAAATCGAGACTAAAGGTTACTTTCTTTGGGGAAGCCAGCATAGACTCTGGTGCCCTACGCAAAGAGTTCCTAACCGGTAAAATTTTTAGTAGTTTCAAAGAGGAATTTCAGATCAGATTTCCTTAATTACCATGTCATTTCTGTTGTGTAGAAATGTTAGCAGAGATCGAAGAGAGAATATTCATCTGTGGTGTAGACAAGAAAGGAAGGAGTCCTCTCTACTGCATTAACAGCTTGGTCCAGAATTACTTCAGGTATGCAGTTCTGATTTCAGGTTGTAAATAAGATCTTTTTTTTTGTAGCATAACTGTTACGGCTGATGCCTGTTTGTGCTTGCGTGTGTGTGTGTAATGACGTCACTCACTGTTTGTTTCCTAGAGTCCGCCTTTGCGCACCTGCGGCGAGTTGCGCTCATTGAAAATTGGCTATAAATATGGACCAACATTAAGCGGAGAGAGAGGAGACTTCACAGCCAGCCATCAAGCTTTCATTTTCTTTAATTTACTGTTTTGTTTTCCTTCAGCTACGGTCACACTGGGCTTTGTGTGTGCGAAATTCTGTCGTGCTGCGCTGTGAAAAGGGGCGGGATTAAACAAGATGTTTAGACATTAAAAAAGCGAGCGATTGCTCCATGCTTTAAATTTCTGTCCAGAGAGGTCATGTTTTGATCCTCCATTGGTCTCACGCAGTAAAGTGATGCGATTTCGCAGGTCAGAGTTCACCAAGCTTGAACTTTGCACAGCAGCAACGTGCGAAACTTGACGCATGACCTTGCGTTTCCGGACAGACGCATTCGTGTGCGTATGAGTGGAAGTCTATGGGAGGAAAAGTCCATTGTGACCGCAGCTTTACTTTGATCTGCTTTGTTAATTGTTGGGTTGTTTAGTCTTTGGTTAGTGTTGTATATTTGTTGGAGAACGTGAGTTTTTGATTCTTTATTCATTCTTTCTTAGTTGTGACACATGATTTGTTTTGGTTGTAATAAATTTATTAATTTAGACCACTTAGTTCGTCTCTTTATGTTGCTTCCCCTTTAAGGATTAATTCTTTTGTGTTGATTTTTTTTTTTTAAAAGGGTTCGTAACAATTACTGTTGAACTATTGATGTCACATGCACTACTTTACAGATATTCTTATTTACCTTTTGGGACCTTGAACATGATAGGATCCATGATGCTTAATGTGTTTGAAAGATCTTAGATATCATTTAAAATATCTTAATTTGTGTTCTGAAGATTAAAACGTTTTTTGGAATTTGAAATAAGTGAATGAGTAAATGTCAATTTTTTATTTTTTTTTTGGGTTTCCACACAGGTTTCTGCATCTTGTTTATATACACTAAGAACAGCAGCTACGCTAATTATTCTCTTTATTCTCCATTTCCACCTGGGGATACTCTTCCCGAGGCCCTCAGACTATGCGGAGTCACTGATTCGATCCAAGACCAACGACGAGACGATCCCAAGGTTTCCATATCCTGGACCAGGCCGTATCCTGAGCAGCTAGTGTGGTGGTCATGGAGGAATGGAGAACATGAGATTCCTGTGACGCTCCAGGGACAGACGAGTCTTCGCTGAGGCCATCTTCCAGCCTCCGCCGCTGAGACTGCAGCTCTGCGCAAGACGTTTTGGCCAGCGGAGAAATTAAAATGGTCGTGCTCAACTGAGTCTGGTTTCTCTCAAGGTTTTTCCTTCACTTTCGTCAATTAGTGAAGTTTTTTTTTTCCCTCTCTGCTGTCGCCACTAGCTTGCATGGTTCGGGATCTACAGAGCTTTCCACTGATTTATCTGTGGATAAAGTAACTTCAAAATTACGCCTTGGAGACAAGCGATTCGTGCGATTAGGTGATTTTTGTGCCTAACTAAAAATATTCTAGTGAGTAAGAACATATTCGTCTGCCAAAGCAGCAGCAGCGGAACATTTTAGAAACCTTTTGTTCGTTGAGATAGATTACAACAAGTTCTGGAAGACAGTACTTAAATTCTTCTAAAAGAACAAGTTCACGCAGTTCTTCAAAAGTCTTCACTTTCATAGAAGTGCACCAGCGATAAAACATTGACTCCTTTTCACGAACGAATTCCACATAAGTTTCAGCATCTTTTTTTTTAAGATTACGAAATTTTTGTCGGTAAGCCTCGGGAACTAACTCATAAACTTTAAGAACGGCACTCTTTACCCGTTCATAATCTAAAGAATCTTCAACAGATAAATTAGAGTAAGCTTCCTGTGCTTTTCCAATGAACACGCACTGCAGCAACATGGGCCAGAATGTCTTCGGCCATTTCAAATTAGCAGCAACACGTTCAGAGCAAAAAATTTATCTACCTCCTGCTCTCGAAAAGGCGGAACAATTTTAATATTGCGACTTATGTCAAGTTCGGAAACATCTACTATACCAGGGATGGGCAAACTCGATCCTGGAGGGCCGGTGTCCCTGCATAGTTTTGCACCAACCTTAATCAAACACACCTGCTTGTAGCTTTCTAGTGATCTTGAAGACACTAATTAGGGTGTTCAGGTGTGTTTGATTAGTGTTGGAGCAAAACTCTGCAGGGACACCGGCCCTCGAGGATCAAGTCTGCCCATGCCTGTACTATACCTTTCTTATGTGCGCTTAACTCCAGTTCTTTCAAACGATATACCTGTTCCATCTCAAGTTCCTTCAACTCCAATTCATGTTTCTCACGTTCTCTCCTCGTCTCTTTCTCACGTTCCCATTCCTCTCTCTCTTTCAACAAGACTCTTTTGTGCTCTTCTGCTTTTTACTCCAATCTCCTGACCTGTAATGCAAGCTCATCAGAAACACTTTCAGTAGATTCTGGATACTCTTCTAATTTTTCTTCCTCCACAAAAATACCGTTTAAACAACGAACCCACTAGCAAAATCTGAAGTTCAAGTTTAGACAGAAATTTTAAAGCTGATGTTATAATGAGCTGCGATTTTCATTAGATCAGCTCTGCTTACCTTAAATAATTCCGCTTGTTTAGGATTCAGTTAGAAACTCAGATCAAACATTTTTAGACAGGCGTAGATCTACAGGTAAAAGCAAGCACGTTAGTAGCCAACTAAATTCAACGTCTATGACTTATCGAAGTTACAAAGTAACAAATTTTTGCAGGCGGATCAAAATGATCAAACAAATGCCAAGCAAAACAAACGTAGCTTTCAAGTCAAAATATGGTTCAAAAGGACGACGAGCCCCAAAATATGTTACGGCCCAAAACTGGCTCGAATAACAACAATCAAGGTTTGAGCCGAACATATGAAAGACACAGACGACTGAATTAATAAATTGACGTTCCATCAATACTCTTTAATTCACATAAATGATCTGTTTAAAAGAGACAAAACATTAACAAAAATCAAATAGACAGGTAGAGCAGCTAAGGAAAACAGGTCTCTGACTATACTGTTTTTAAATGCACAGATCTTACCTACAACTCCTGTAAAAGGCATAAAAAACAGGCGAGTCTTCTGGGCCACTGCTTACCTTCACTAAACTAAATAAATAACAAAACGTGACTATGAAAAATAATCCACTACCTGCTATAAAATCAAAGTATCAAAATAAACAAACTAGTAACACATTAAAAATACTAAATAATCAAAAGGTTAACGATAACAAAATTCTAAGGAAAGCCTGGATCGCCTGGCATGCGGAGCACCGCCAGACCGCCTGAGCGCAAGCCACCACCGAGCTGTGGGAGAGCGAGAGACAGAGAGAGACTGAACCGCTATTGCTGTTAGCCTTATATACTGGGAATCCCCCGTGACGTCACGGGTGTCATCCATTCCTAGACAAGCCGGGTAGGAAAAACTCCTCCTATAACTCACACAATAAATGAATTAAATAAAACACAGACCCACGTAACAGTGGCACACACACGAATGAACGTTATGAAAATGATAGTTTGTTGTACAGATGGCGGTTCACTTCCGTTATTTGGTACGATTGCATTCACAACATAAGTGAACCATACCCCAGACCACCTCTTTCAGGTGAACTCGGGTACAGTTCGCGGGTGTGCACCTGAGTTCAGAAGACACGTTCACACTAGCTAAACGTACCGTACTATCACGTCAAACGAACCCGGGTGCAGACCAAAAGTGCTAGTGTGAAAGCACCCTCAAAAGCTAACCGTACCGGACTCACAGCTGAATGCTTTTATTTTACAGAGAATCATCACTTGTCTTCTTGTGACAAACAGCCACATGACAAGAGGAAGAACAGAATCGGAAGTGTGTCCTATAATTTGATTTCACGTGGCTGCCATTTTAAAAGCAAAATCGAGGCTGCGGTGGGAAGAAACCTGGAAATATCGCACGAGTCACACTGGAACATTGTGTACCCAGCTGTATACCGTATTTTCAAGTGACCCGAAGGTCTGTTCTAAATGAATGGTGAAAATAAAAAGTGATGTCAGAACTCATTTTCAGCTAAGTTAAGGTAAACTGCACTAGTCAGCTAACGGTTTCTTTCCCAAACACATGGTTTAGATGCCATTTATCAAACTCAAGTTAATGAACTGACTCTTTCACTTTATTAGACTTGTCACCATAGTGAATTTCGGTACTGAAATTTATTTAAAAAAAACGTCAACAATAAACAACTAATTTGAGTTGAATATGAACCACTTTGAAGAGATTTTGTCTGAAACAATACGCCTGTACAGACATCTTTATGATCCGTGATCATAGAGATAACCTAATGATCAATAATTCTTGGCTAGAAATAGCAACAGCCGTGGGAAAGGAGGAAGTTTTTGTAAAAAGGTTTGAAAAAACCTGAAGGATAAGTTTGTTAAAACCAAAAGAGGCCATGGCTAAAGTGGACACCCAGATACACAATTACAGAAATATGTTTTTCCACCATTCATAGGTTTAACACTGATGTATATAGTACAACTTTGAATTTAAAACAATTGAATAGTTGCAAAACTATAATGAAGGAACATATTATTTATTTGAGAACTGGAAAGGAATATTTGAACCTATCGGTTTACAATATACTGATGCTCTGTTTCTCTAGGCTTTATTGGTGATAATGGTCAGTAATGTTAGACCATTATTGCCTTTTTAGCCTAAGTAGAGGACAGAAACTAGCCAGACAGTAATGTGTGAATTGAGGCGCTGGCTAAATCTAATAAAACATCTGTATTTAATTTAGTAAGTGTGCTTTTTTTTGCTTTTATTCTTGCCACAATAAAATATATTTGTAGAGCAGCCCATGTTCTCCTTTTAATAATATTTTAATAAACTTTAATAGGTAAAACTGTCTGAGATATGAACAAAAGCAAATGACGCATCAAAGTTTGATTAAAAAAAATGTTGAATGGTTATAAAAATCTTTATAATCATTAAAATAATTTATAAAAACAATAAAAATAATTCGTTTAAAAGTATTGAATGATATTAAAAAGTATTAATGATATTATATTATGATATGACGTAGTTCCGGAAACTTTCTACTTCCCTGTTTATCCGTCTGTCTTAACGTCAGTTTTTCTGACCACCCCTTGTCATTGTAAAGAATATCACAACGGCGAACGCATCGAGTATAAAAGCCTCGCCTATTTCTCGAGGTGCGCACGCAGTTGCGCTATGCAGCGCCAGGCGAAAGTATAAATTCAGCTCCACTCTCCCAGCCGAAATCATGTCGCATGCACCGAAAGTGAACCTCCGCAAGCACAGCGGTGATGTCACATTCGCCGTGCGCACTGAGTTCAATAAGAGAAAGCTGATTGGATATTGCACGTTGGTCTCATTTGTAGTTGTAATACTGCAAATTACATTAGGACTAGTGAAATAAAAAACAAACAACACCACGAAAGACAAGCAACAACAACAAAAAATAATATTAATTGAGCATTAGATGTAGCGTTATATGGACATCAGAAAAATAAGACTTGTGCAAAAATCAATGCAATCTCACGGTAATTCGTAACGTTTTGATTTAGTGGCTAATTCGTATGAATTCATACAATCTAATTTGTACAATTTAGTATGATTTGCTCATCACCCAATGACGGTTGGGGTTAGGTGCCAGGCCTCCTTTTTAAAATCGTACATTTCCATATGACTGAACTCATACGAATTTGTACGATTTAGCCACTAAACTGACAAAACGTAAAATACGTACGTTTACTCGTGAGATCAGGCTGGCAAAAATATTTCAGACCTGGAACAGCGAATTTAAGACTTTTTAAGGCCTTACATTTCGATTTTTAAATTTTAGACTTTTTAAGACCCTGCAGAAACCCTGATATATAAAAGAATTGGCCAAGTGTGAATATATTTAATATTGGCAATACTTAAAAGTTTTACATTTACAATATTCAGATATTGTCACTAATATTTGATGTATTACTCTACTTGGAGTGTGAGGATATGACTAGGCCCATACGGAATCTGTGCGCACAGAAATCTGCAGACTTTTAGCCCATTATTGAGTCTATTTATTTACTTGTGTAATATTTTCTGTCTTTTAGTCGATATATTATACGAGAGACTTGCTTTGTTTACTTTCTAATTGGGTTTTCATTGTAAACATTAAAAGTTAAAAAGGTATTTTTATTTCATATATTAAGTGTTTAGTTACGATACTCTCAAAATCATTCTGCATAAACTTCCAGATTTTCTACAAAATTCAGCACAGAAATAGCAAAAAATATCCGCAAATTCTGTCTGGCCCTCGGTATGACTCCTCACATTATGGCACTTAATGGTGAAGGGGGGGGGGGGGGGGGGGGGGTGTTGCTACCATCACCAAATGACAAATCATTGCTGCCACTCTGATACAAGTTTTATTTATGGAAACAATTACAAAGCAATGCAGTAAAGCAATGCAATACCATCACCAAATGACAAATCATTGCTGCCACTCTGATACAAGTTTTATTTATGGAAACAATTACAAAGCAATGCAGTGTTTGAGTATTCTGTGCTTGTCTGAGATAATTAGTCTTACCGAAATGTGAATATTCCATACAAGTTGAAGCTGATCGGTCAATTCTTGTCATGTGACTCGCGGTGCGCTCGCAGGATTCATTCAACTGTGTGCATCTGGTCTGGAAGGCCAGCGTCGAGTCTTCAAGACCAGAAGCCATGGAAGCCGCGCACCCGCGAACTTCCGGGAGACTTGGGATGTCTGCATCTGATTTGTTGACAGCTGCATTGCGGATCCATTCCTTGGCAGTTTACAATTCACTGGGCCCTTTCCCCTTAGCAAAGAAACTTTCTACTGATGTCTGTTCCCTACTTATTTTGCTGCTTGTGGACTAAATTTGGGCGCCCAAGTGACCGAGATGTAAGAGATAGAATATGGTGATTTTTCAAAATGAATGACTGTTCAGACTCAGATCATTAATTATTTCCATTTTATTTATTATTTCTTGTGCGGCCCGGTACTAATTAATCCATTGACCGGTACTGGTCTGCGGCCCGGTGGTTGAGGATCACCGACCTAAAGAGAAACACTGCAGATATGCAGTCTTGTTAGACTATGGCGACTTTACACCTTCAAGGTTACAAGGTTTCTCTCTAGTGTGAATCCTTTTATGTGTCGTCAGGCTAAATAAATGACCGAATCTCTTGTCGCAGTGTGAACACCTGTAAGGTTTCTCTCCAGTGTGAATCCTCTCATGTGTTTTCAGGATTCCAGACTGATTAAAACTCTTGTCACAGTGTGAACACGTGTACGGTTTCTCTCCAGTGTGAATCCTCTCATGTTTTATCAAGATTCCAGACTGACTGAATCTCTTGTCGCAGTGTGAACACTTGTAAGGTTTCTCTCCAGTGTGAATCCTCTTGTGTTTATTCAGGCTTCCTAACTGACTGAATCTCTTGTCACAGTGTGAACAGGTGTAAGGTTTCTCTCCAGTGTGAATTCTCTCATGTATTTTCAATTTTACAGCCGTAATGAAGGTCTTCTCACACTCCAAGCAAATATGCTCTCTCACACCGGTGTGGACCTTCTGATGATTTCTTAAACCATCTTGATGTCTGAAACTCTTCCCACAAACAGAGCATGAATAAAGCTTCTCCTCTGTATGAACTGTAAGGTGTCTCTTCAGCCCTGAAGCCCTCAAAAATGTTTTGCTGCATTGATCACATTTGTGTGGTTTCTCTCCAGTGTGGGTCATCATGTGTCTACCAAAGTTTGACGGGTGTCTGAAACTCATCCCACACTGAGAACATTTGTATGGTTTCTCTCCGGTGTGGATCATCATGTGATATCCGAGACTCCGTTTGTTAAACAGACTTATTCCACACTGAGTGCAGGTGACGCATTTCTTGCCTTTTCTCTTCAGTGAGTGTTTATTTTCTATGATTTTCTCATGACGGTGTGTCTCCTCCATCAGGCCTGAAATAAAAATAAACAGACTGCCTTTAAAATTAATTATTTAAGAAAGTGAAAGTTTCATTCATGATCACTTTTAGTGTATTTTTGTAAATTTCATTTCACAAGCATGATACACTGATCTTCCAATCATTAACTTTACAACACTTGTTGTATAATATCAACCGTATTACCATTTCTTCATTACCTTTAGATGCTTTTATACATATTTGGACATTGCATTGATAAATAATGTGTCCCTTAAAAGTGGTGTATTTTAGGGCTGGGTGGTATATCAGGTTCTGGGGATATATCGATATGATCCATATCATATATATCCCCAACACGAATCGGTATTATCCAGTATCGTTTATATCGATATGGTTTGAGGTCACACGTGCGCATTCTGCGTGGACCAGACCACTCCAAGGTAGCACGCGAGCTCCACGTGCACAAATCTGCGCATGCGCAAATGAACGATTCACTCCATGAGTCAAACAAAAGATTTGTTCAAAATGAACGAATCGTTCAAGAACAGCCCATCACTACACGTGACATGAAGGAACATTCAGTGCCGGTGTTGTATCAAAATTTGACTCCCCCTCACGTGTACGCACGTCACACAGCACCTGCAGCTGTCACACAGGTTTACCAGAAACCTTTTATCGATCATTTCTTCTGCAATTGACAGCAAGAACGAACACAGAAGCCTTGTCAAATTGACAAGCAGAACCTGAATGTGTTTAAAAGAATTAAAAACGCCAAAATGGGAGGAATTTATACCGCATTTCGAAAGTGAAACCACCTCATATTCACTGACTATAAGTAGGAATGTGCACAATTATTCGATTAATCGAACACATAAGCGACGATCGAGCATGAAAACAATGATCGATTGGCTCTAAAATTAAATTACTTTCATTCTTTCCGATTGGTTATGCTGGTATTTGGGCAGTAATTGGATATTTGATTGGTTATGGCTGCAGGGAGTTGCGGTTTAGAGGCTAGACCTGAGCGCAGATCCAGTATAGGGGTCACACACCAGAAGCGCCGCATCGCGCCACGGCTCACGCAGCGCCATGCATTTCAGAATTCTAAACGTAGGTTTCTATCAGGGTACACAGCGGTGCCCAGCCACGACTCCTAACACTGTTCGTATTTCTGCCGCTCCACAGAGCGCCATCTGAATGGTTTCATTTTAAATACCATGCGAATGTGCTCGTCTGGTGTGTGATACTTTCAGCTGTCATGTGCGCACCGTGTCTCAACACTCTTTACGGCGAAGACTACAGCATGAGTGATGTTTCACCGGATGACACCAAAATCGAAAGCTACTTCAGGGAGCCATGCATGCATGAGTCTCGATTTGCAAGGCTAAGCACCCTTGCCCAGTGGTACCTGGCTGTTCCTGCAACTTCTGTGCCTGCTTAGCGTGTTTTTTCCACCGCCGGTCTAATTGTAAATAGATTTAGCACTCTGCTTTCATCAGAGCGTGTAGAACGACTGATCTTTTTGAATAAAAATATGTAGTCCTTCCTTATGTTAAGTTTTTAGCCATGCATTGTAAAATATTTAGGCTGTTTTTGTTTTAAGCAGCGTAGTTAAATTAGGCCGGGTTTATTTTATTTACCTCCACCGACTGATCATTTTGAAAGAAATGTTATTTTACCTAATCTTTAAGTTTTATAGCTGTGGTCAAAAATATTCAGGCTATTTTTATTTTAGGTTTACGCAGCCAAATTATGCTAGCTTCTAATTTTAGTTAGGCTATGTGCTACTTAACAGTCGTTTGGTTAAGTTTTGGTGAAACTTATTTTTGCGAACCTTTTACAAAAAATACTTTTTGATCCACATCTGTTGATGCTGCTGAAGTAAAATACTGTTTTGGTATAAATGTCAGTTGAATACAATAACTGAAATGCAGAGTATTGTGTGTGTTTTTGTTGTTGTCTGCAATACAGAAAAAGCTAAGTTATAATTTAAAAACGGATCCAAAATATTTCTAGAAATAATAAGACACATATTGAAGGGGATAATACTGTAAAATAACTTTGGTTTCTTTTTTTCTGCGGGGCTTCAGTTCCCGTTGTTTTAAAGCGCCCTGTAACGGGAGAACCGCATCCACTACTTTCTGGCTGGCATGTAGTTCAAGCTCACATGCATTTTGTGTAGATAAACACAATTTGTAATATAATATTTTCATGTTGTGTCTCTAGGCTTTAGGAATAATAGTATTTACAATGCATCATATAGAAAACCTACATGCCTCACGTCAGGGGCGGTTCTAGTTTAAATGGCACCCTGGGCGAACCACCTGCTTTTAGAAATGTACTTATATATACTAATAATAATTATTAATATTATTCATTCATTTTCTTTTCGACTTAGTCCCTTTATTTATCTGGGGTCACCACAGCGGAATGAACCGCCAACTTATCCAGCATATGTTTTTACGCAGTGGATGCCCTTCCAGCTGCAACAAATCGCTGGAAAACATCCATACACACTCATACACTACAGACAATTTAGCCTACCCAATTCACCTGTACCGCATGTCTTTGGACTGTGGGGGAGTTTTATTAATATTATACAATTATTATAAATAAATAACAGAAATCAATCCTGATTGTAACTGGAAAAAATGTAAAGACACAACTGGAGTGATGTGCTGAGATCTCTTAAGAAATCTTTTGCTTGAATATTAAAGACAATTCTATAGAATACAAAAAAATATCTTTTATGTAATTAACTGTTGTCTTAGACTCGACTCATGGCTGAGAATTAATGTGATTAAGTCTTACCTCCCTGATCCATCATCTCTCCTTTCTGCTTCATAGCCATATAGTCAAAATAAGATCATCATCATAATATTATAACTTTAGTTTTGTCGACTTGCACCTCTGCATGAAAGCTACTCTGGTTTCACGTTAAATCGGAAACACTCTGAAGAGATTTTGTCTGAAACAGAATGACTGTACAGACATCTTTAGGATCCGTGATCATAGAGATAACCTAATGATCAATAATTCTTGGCTAAAAAATGCAACAGCCGTGGGAAAGGAGGAAGTTTTTGTTAAAAGGTTTGGAAAAACCTGAAGGATAAGTTTGTTAAAACCAAAAGAGCCCATGGCAAAAGTGGAGACCCGGATACACAATTACAGAAATATGTTTTTCCACCGTTCATAGGTTTTACACTGATTTATAAATTTTTTGCGCGCGATTTTAGTTTGCTTTCACCGACGTTGTTTCGGTTGCGCATAGAGAATAACAAAATTGCGCATGCAAAATGCGTCAAATGTGAATGGCCTCTAACCTCTTTATTC
The DNA here is from genome assembly GCF_903798145.1 of Danio aesculapii. Taxonomy (NCBI): domain Eukaryota; kingdom Metazoa; phylum Chordata; class Actinopteri; order Cypriniformes; family Danionidae; genus Danio; species Danio aesculapii. The sequence goes on along the minus strand of NC_079437.1, from coordinate 3,154,860 downwards.
AGGGATTACTACTTTAAATTAACATACTTGTATAAACTAAATTGTCTCTCAAAGCTTTTACTCAAAGATTTCACTTGCTCATGCTTAAATACGCCACTGCTCACACATCTTTACCGTGTTAACCAATATTGATGGTGATTTTTAATAACCCAACAGCGTTGATTTAATTGTTTTCTGAATCCTGTCATAGTTTTATCAACAACATTTTCAACGTTCGTATCGTCAGCAGTATTCTTTCAGTGTTTAAAGACAGACCTTAGTCAAAATGATTTTGAAGTTACAAAAGTTTACAGTATGTTAATATCACTACAATATTATAGACTGAAAGATTTGCTGTAAATGCTGCTCTCCCAGTGTAAACATGTAAACACTGCAATCAAACCGTTGTGTTGAATTTTTGCCGCATTTTGTGAAAGGATAGTCTACACACACACACGGCTTTCTGACCTACGAGTGCATCTGAGTTACAGAGAAATGCAGAGGTTTTTTTCTCTTATACGACGTGCTGTATCAAACATTCCACCGTCATAAAACACAGTCACTGTCTTTCTTCTCTGCGTCTGTGTGTTTGTTTTGCCTCTGTGAATATCAGCGCGTGTCCAAACTCCTATTTTTATCCAAATCCTTCCCTCTTTCCCTCCCCTGACACTCCCACCTAAACAGAGCTAGAGACACACACTTTCCTGACTTTTTCCAACCTACAGGTGTGAAAACACCCTGCGGAGGGTTTTTGTAGCCCTTTAAAAAATACAAAATAAAATCTTTTTTTTTTTTAACCATTTAACTGACACCATAATTTTTTGCTGTGCAAAATGCGTAAACCACTGGCCAACCTTCTTGTTCAAAATGATAATAAAATGAACCACAAAAACACAACGAGTTGCTGTCTATATATTTTATGAATTACGGCTTATTATTATACAAACAACTTTTACAGCACATTAATAAATAGTCATTTGTGCTGGATAAGTTGGCGGTTCATTCCGCTGAGGGCGACCCCTGGTTTAATAAAGGGACTAAGGCGAAAAAGAAAATTAATGAATGAATGCTACCCATAACTCTACACTTTTTTTTTTTACAGAATTACATGACTACCACATGAAAAATACTACAGTAATGCATAGTAAATACTAAAGTGTTTTTCAACCATACTATAATAAAGTGTACTTATTTATTGTAGTATTTACAACTGTGTTACTGAATGCTGTAGGGGTAACTATGGTGAAATGAGAAAATGCTCTGCATACTGTAGTAAACATGAGTTTTTACTACAGTAAACTGTGGTGTGTTGTAATATAGTTGTTGAAAATGTAGTCCAGTGTTGGGTGTTTTGTATTTATACTACACTATTTACTATAAATGACTCCAGTATTTGTCCATGAGGGTGAAATTAGTGAACACAGCATTTGATTTGCCGCTAATAAAGATCAGACAAATCCTGAAGTATAAGAATGTGTGAAAGTAAACAGGAATCATAACCTGTGCTTTTACCGCGAGAAGCTTTTACATCGAGAGCTTTAATAAAGAGGTTAGTGGCCAAAACCAAGCAAAAACAAAGCTGAAAACAGCGCGGGAACCGACACTGAAGAGGAACACAGCCGAGAGAAAAACACTTGAATATTGAGAAAGTAGGAATCTGAACTAATAAATAAGGAGAGAAACACAACGTTACCTGTTTACATATGAACACGTTAAAAGTCCGCTATTCCTGATCGCTTTCACAGAGGAATTGACAGTCAAGAGCCAGGATATAATGAATAAAGGCAGGAGTTGTGTCGTGTTCGCTAAATAATCTCTCTAGAGTTTATAAAAGCTGAAGTGTAGCCTCTTTGTTTCTTCTCATCTTCAACACGAGTTTAATGTTGCTTGTTCTGAGCTTTTACTCCAGCGCTTCCGCTATCAGTGTGCTGTGTGCTACTGCCATCTAGAGGACAATCACAGCAACAGCGACTCACAGCGGTAACCGGGCTCCAGGAGGAAATCAGGTTCAGTGAAATTAATTATTTCAAATTTAATGTTAAGCAGACAATAAATAAATAAACACAAACACATCAACAAACTTTGAATACGTCTTAAGTTCAACTCATCTTAGGACAAACATAACATTTCCAGCTGGTACCCCACACAAAAAATACTATATAAAATGTAATAACAATTGGTATATATATATTCATTTCCATCAACATTCCCAGCTACTATATGTTAATGCTTAAGATTTAAGTTCAGCAGCTGTTTAAATTTTTAAGCACATTTAAATTATTTAACTTGTAAGTACAGCACAGTGTTAATGTTCAAACTGTATTTATAATGTTTAAAGTGTCTGACAATCATAAATACTCTTATTAGCAATAAATCTGCATTCACTCTTTCTTTCTGAGATGGTAATTGGTGTAAAAAGTTTAAGAACCACTGCGCTGAATAATCTTTCTGTCCTGTAGCTAATGCAAAGAAGACTGAGGTCTGTCTAACTGCTGTGGGCCGCCAAATAACTCTGCTCACCCCATCTGATATATATATATATATATATATATATATATATATATATATATATATATATATATATACACATACATACATATATATATATATACATATATATATACAGTTGAAGTCAGAATTTCTAGCCCCCTGAATATTAGCTTTTATTTTTAATATATTTATTTTTTTTTCCCCCAATTTCTGTTTAACAGAGAGCAGATTTTTTCCAACACGTTTCTAAACATAATAGTTTTAATAACTCATTTCTAATAACTGATTTATTTTATCTTAATAGTAAATAATATTTGACAAGATCTTTTTTCCAAGACACTTCTATACAGCTTAAAGTGACATTTAAAGGCTTAACTAGGTTATCTAGGTTAACTAGGCAGGTTAGGGTAATTAGGCAAGTTATTGTATAATGATGGTTTGTTCTGTAGACTATCAAAAAAAATCTATCTTAAAGGGGCTAATAATTTTGACCTTAAAATGGTGTTTAAAAAATTAAAAACTGCTTTTATTCTAGCCGAAATAAAACAAGTAAGACTTTCTCCAGAAGAATAAAATATTATCAGACATACTGTGAAAAATTCCTCGCTCTGTTAAACATCATTTGGGAAATATAAAAAAAAAAGGGGAAAAAAAAATAAAAAAAAGGGGCTAATAATTCTGACTTCAGCTGTAAATATAAACACCATTTGTATGTTAAAAATAATGTTTAAATATTTTAATGGTTAACAGTGTCAATGAATTATTTGTGCATGCTATGGCTAATCAGTTATTCCATAAAACAGCAGTTTCTTTAGTTATCCCATAGATACCATTAATATATGGAGAGAGATTAGACTCAATAATAATTCACGCAAAAGACACGATGTACACATGCGTAGCCAAATTCACGTACGTAAAATATTTATTTATACTTACAAAAACAATTCACATGCACAAAATAAAAATACATTTTCATAAAATACATTTCACAAATGCAAAACACCATTTGCAAATATATAAGAGTGTACAAAAAGTTTTGAATGTTTAAAATTCACGAGTTCATCCTGAATGAGAATGTGCAAATCCTCTCTCATGTACGACTCACCCTGAATACGAGTGTGTGCACTTTTGAGACTTTCCTGCCAGAAACAGGCAACTCGTACCTCTCAGCCAATCAGATGAGAGCTGTACTCGATGTCAACCACTCTGCGCTCCTTTTGCGCAGTCTGTTCCTCTAACCAACATAGCGGATACTCCTGTAAGTCAATACTGTTTCCTACTAGTTTGTGTATACGCTTTTTATAGTAGAATCTGAGTGTATTTTCAGTAACTCAATAGAAAAGTGCTTGTGTCATGCTAAATAGAGGAGTATTCTTCTTCTTAGAGGATCATCTCCGTTAATTAAGTCAGACTGCGCAAATGGTGCGCACAGTGAAGCGCTTCGGTCATTCCCGCGTTCTCAGGGAGTTGTGATTGGTTGAACAGTAAGCTCGCATCTTATTGGCTCCAGGGCACGAGTGACTCACGTGGGAGGTGTGTGCTGACAGGAAAGTCTCAAAATGCACACACTGGTATTCAGGGTGAGTCGTACGTGAGAGAGGATTTGCACATTCTCATTCAGGATGAACTCGTGAATTTTAAACATTCAAAACTTTTTGTACACTCTTATATATTTGCAAATGGTGTTTTGCATTTGTGAAACGTATTTTATGAAAATGTATTTTTATTTTGTGCATGTGAATTGTTTTTGTAAGTATAAATAAATATTTTACGTACGTGAATTTGGCTACGCATGTGTACATCGTGTCTTTTGTGTGAATTATTATTGAGTCTAATCTCTCTCCATATTAATAAGGTTCAACTTGGGATAATTCTGACACTTACCACTATGTGTTCTTCAGGTTGGAGCTGTAGTTCATGTATATGTTGCGAAGTCAGTTCAGTTTTATGTACAGCGTGCATCGCATTATCAAACTATTCTTGTTGACATCTTGGAGTGAAAACATTCACAATTTGAGGCCGCGGGCAACCTCTGCATCTGCGCTTATGTTGGTCTGTTTCTCCTTATCCTGAGATTGCCATAACCCTGGACCCGGCCCGTATCCCGAACAGATGTTGTGGTCATGGAGAGAGTGAGACTGATTCCTGAAAGGCATTGACCCTGTGGGCTCACCTGAACACCCACTGGTGACCTACTTAGACCTGCAGCTTCTGCACAATGGACGTCCAGCGTTCTCAAGCCTCCGCCACCTAGACTTCAGCCCTGCACAAGACGTTTGGCCAGAGGATAACTGGTCGTGCCCTGTTGAGCCTGTTTTTTTCTCCAGGTTTTTCCTTTTCTTTTGTCAATTGGTGAAGTTTATTCCTCGCCACTGTCATGCTTGGTTTGGGACTTGTGGAGTTACTCTTTACTGTTCAGAGTTTCGGCTTCCAGCAGTGACATTTATTTTACACTAAACTGATCTTCAGCTGTGAAAACTGGACTGAAGCAGTATCAGTTCACCAGAACTCAATTTATTTTAATCTGCTTTGACAATCTAGAGAAATAAAAATGAATTGAATTAATGGATTGATGATTGTCTGAAACTCTTCCCACACATGTACATGTGAATGCTTTTTCTCCAGTGTGAATCCTCATGCGAGTCTTTTTGCATACCAAACTCTTTCCACACTTCTCCATCAGACCTGAAATAAAAGTAGGATTGATTTTAATTAAATTATTAAAATATGCACAGGCACTTTTCCTTAAAAACAGACACAACTTAGACTATTCAAACAGAAGTTAACACCTAAAACAAACACACAAACACAATTATACAGGTTGCAGAGAGTAGCAAAGGAAAAGTTTGAGAGAGAGGAATGATGCAAGTCACAGGATTTGTAAAACCTTTTAAACAAACCAAAAATAATCAATTCAACCCTTCGATTGTTTCTTTAGGTACATATAATTTAACCCAATTCAGTTTTAATCTGGAGGCATTACCTGTGTTCCTTCTGTGATGTTAAGAACTTCCTCAGCCAAGCTGTTCCCACATGGGTTTACTGGTGGTTGGTTTGTTGTTCACGTGAGGCTTGGAGTTAAGTCTGAAGGTTCACGTTCAAGACGACAAAAGACTGCAGTCATGTGGACTTCTAGCTTCGCGACACACTAAACTCAATTAGACTCTCAAAGGAATAAAAAGTAACACATGTGGAAGTTTGGCTGTCCTGTTATCACATCTTAGATACTGCGCCTGCTCGCTGGACCTGAAGAAGATCTTGAGCTGTCCTGAGCTCGAACGCACTACTGCTGAGTGATTTGGGTGGGCCATTCGGTGTGCCGGACCCCTTAATGGAGCTGGACCAATGAGTTATTGTCCTTGAAGTTAGGGCTGGGCAATACTGGAAAAAAAATTATATCTCGATATGGTCAACATTCTTACGATATTCGATATATAGCTCAATATGTTTGTATTTGCTTTTAAACAACAGAAAACACAATTTTATTGTGTCCCACATTAAATAAAACTATATAAAACAGCTACTGTTGCAGAGTAAATACAAGCAAAATGTTTAGTACAAACTTCAGCAGATTAGTTTAATGAACATCAGTGGTGTAGTCCTTGCTATACGCACGTATACTCCGTATGCCTACTTTTTCCATGAGCTGTTTGGGTATTATGACTTCTGAGGATCAATAATTGCATATACCCTCGGTATACTCACTTGTTTGCTGATTAGACTTCCCTAATTCACATGTATTTTCGTCCCCTTTAACTGTGTACCAAATGTTTTTTTAACTCGCATCTTAATTTGTTACAATTGGTGCATTTTGTATAAATCGCTCCATTCTCTGCCCCCTGACGAGCGCAGCAGCTGTGAGAAAAGTTTGTGAGTTTTTTGAAGACCACAAGTCCATGACAAGTCAACTGAATGATGATGTCTCGCTGAAACGCTCAGGTAAAATTATAAAGCAGCATGGGCGTTGCTTCAGCCCCCCTAAAAGTTTTGCGATTAACTCATACTGTAGACTTTTATATTATCACCTCAGTCCCCTTTAATTTTGATATGAAAACGGTGGCAGACTTCCGCCGCTCCGTTATCAGCAAGTTTCATATTTTATTAGCAAATCACAGCAGTGCAGTGTGAGAGCTCAAGGTGTGTGTTTATCGAAAGATTGTTATAATATCTGCATATACAGAAACACTTGCATCACTTGTTCCCCAATGGGTCATGGAGGAGCAGACATGTTTCCCATCTACGGTTTCCTCGATGCTACCCTCATCATCACAGCAGTTTCCTCCAGCAAAAATGCAGCTCTTAACGAACATTTCGCTGTTTATTTTTAAAATGAACTATGAAAATAAAACACATTAAAGTGCATGTGGCATTAACCATAGCATACATTCATGCACAGGATTAAACACAGTGACAGAGTCACTCAAATGACTCCCTGGCTAACATCTGTGTCTCTTTCCTCCCAAGCAGCTGACAAACATCACCCTCACTCCCACCTGCACGGCCTCACTCTTTCCCTGGAACACCTACACTCTTCCCGGCCAGAAGACGAGCTATCCCTCCTCTTCACCTATTCACCAAGATTGCAAATAAATTACCCTGGTGTAAATACAACCAGTTGCTTGCGTGTTTCTTTTATATCTCGCCACAACTGGTGGAGAATGTGGGCAATTTAGAGTGAAAAACACACAAACTAAGACTTACCCTGTGGAAAAAACGTCTTAACATCTCCATTCTGTGTTTAAAGGCAAGGCATCCGCTCTCTCATTCTCTCTCTCTCTCTCTTGCGTACTCTCTCTGGGAAACAGCAGGTACCACTTCCAGAGACAAAGATCAAGGCCCACCATTATATGACAAAACTCAGCGACCTGGATGATATTGATGCACATCTCCATACATTAGAAGAAGTCATCGCGGAGAGAAAAAAGTGGCCAAAGGAAGACTGGGCTGGAAGATTAGCCCCTTTCCTTAGTGGAGAAGTGCAGCGAGCCTATTATTTCTTAGATTCGCCTAAAAAAAATGAAGATTACACCGCACTAAAAAAAGAAATATTTGCCAGAGTGGGACTCTCCACGACTAACGGAGCCCAGCAGTTTGCCGTATGGACACATGATGAGAAAATCCCAGTACGCACACAAGCAGCTCATCTATCTCGTCTTGGCCGGCTATGGCTACTATGGGGAGACCCCACCGCTGTCCAGGTTGCTGAAAAATTTGTGATCGAAAAATTACTGGGAGCTCTACCCAGACGGCTGCGCGGACTCACCAGCATAAAAAACCCTGACTCTTTGGCCACCTTAGCGAAAGCGGTCGAGCTGGCCGAAGCGAATGTGGCCAGAGATCATGGAGAGAGAGCAGCTCTGCCAAACCGGAGGGTGAACCCACTGTGGTGTATGGTGGAGGGTACATCCAGACCAGGCAGCAGACCGGCGGTCCCCAGCCCGATGGACGAACCGATGCCTATGGAGCCTCTATCACCCTTGACCCCGGCCTGGCTAGCAGGATTTGCTGTACACCGTTCGATCCCCCCAGAAGCCTCCTCCCGAAAAGTCTCTTTAGATGGGAAGACGCAGACCACCACCCTGGATACTGGAAGTGCCATCACGCTGGTTCATACCGGAGTGATTCGTTACAAAGGAGATAGCAAAGCCCGAATACCAATTACCTGCATTCACGGGTTACTGGCTATGTACCAGCCCAACGAGTCACCATCACAGCGAAACCAGGCAGTTGGCCCATCGTAGTCAAGCTGGTGCCAGATCTCCTGGTACCTCTGCTACTGGGCCGAGACTGGCCGGGGTTTGAGGAGCTCCTAGCGCGTCCAAGTACTTCCACTACACATCCGGGAAAAAAAAAAAAAACGAAGGATCGGGCTCGGCGGGACCGATGGCCAGCATTAATGGTTACCAAGAGCGACAAAGGGGGCGAGTCCACAATCTCTACTAACCTATATTTTGATCTCTTCATGCAGATAAGGACAGGAGGCGATTTTGGGAGAGCCCAGCGTGAAGACCAAACTTTAAATCACTGCTGGCCTCAGGTGAGAGCCGTAGATGGGAAAGAAAGGCTCCCCGCCCCTCACCCCCTCCCACACTTTATAATCCTTAACGGTCTGCTGTACTGTGTCGCAGAGAGGCGGGGGGAAAAGAAAACCCTGTTGGTGGTTCCAAAAGATATAAGGGAGATGATATTAGAATTAGCACATACTCCCCCAATGGCGGGTCATTTAGAAGCAGGAAACATGGTGAAAAGAATTAGAGATCGATTTCACTGGCCTGGGCTCGAAGGAGATGTAAGTAGATTCTGTAAAGCATGTAACGTATGTCACCAAACGTCTCCCCACCAATTGACGTACCCTTCACCTGCATCAGTATGGACTTGATAGGGCCACTGCCAAAGTCGGCCCGGGGGCATGAACACATCCTGGTAACCTTAGATTACGCCACCCGATACCCTCAAGCGATACCCCTGAAAAAAGCAACATCAGCAGCGATCGCAAAAGAGTTATTTATGTTGTGTAGCCGAGTGGGAATACCAGCGGAAATACTGACCTATCAGGGCACCCCCTTCATGTCCCGGCTCATGGCCGATCTTTGTCAGCTCCTCAAGGTCAAACAACTGAGAATATCTGCATGAAGCCCAGCGTGCCCAGCAAAGAAGAATTGAAACGAAGAATTAAAAGAAGAGAATTTATTTGCCCCTTATTTTACAGAGAGATGCTTCCGACTCCGGCCTGGATTCGGTCCTCTCCCAGAACCACGGCGGAGAAGAACACCCAATAGTTTACGTGAGTCGGAAGCTGACCCCAGGGGAAACCAGATCTGCCACGGTGGAAAAGGAGGCCCTGACGATCAAGTGGGCAATCCTGGAGCTGATGTACTACCTGTTGGGAAGACATTTCACTCTGGTAACAGATCATGCACCACTCGACGTCGACGACGACGACGACGAAAAACATTAATGCACGAGTAACTAGATGGTTCCTAGCACTCCAGGATTACCACTTCTCTGTGCAACATCGAGCTGAGGCCTCCCATAGAAATGCGGATAGACTGTCACGGCTGTGGTATGGCTGGTCAGGTCTGTAAAAACATTCACCCCCACCCCTATACACATATATGATACATAGCTAATGAATCAAAGAAACATTGACTTTCGGCATTTATTTGCCTCCTTTCATTTAAAATTTGGGTTGGGTGCAATAGTACACCACCTTTTTTTTAGGACTACACCACTGATGAACATGTATTTGTAACTAAAGTAGTGCAAAACAAGCACAGAGAGTGCATCTGGGCTGTTTCCACTGAGCGGTACGGTATGCATTTAGGTCTGTTTCCACTGTCAAAGGTACATAAAAAGTTAACCGTACTGTAGCAAAGGGCACCAGCACAATCAAACAGCACCAAAAGGGTGGAGCTAGACTCACAGCTGAATGCTGTTAATTTACAGAAAATAGTCACCAAACCTTGTTGCCTTCTTGTGACAAACAGCCACATGACAAGAGGAAGAACAGAACCAGCAGTGTGTCCTATTGTTCTTCACGGGGCCGTTTAAGGCCCTGTTTACACTGCCAGATAAATGTGACCCAATTCAGAGTTTTGGACCACGCAAACATGAAAAAAACAATCGGCTATTCAGAGATCGGTTTCAGGCCTCCTGCATATGTGGAAATAAATCAGATATAGATTTGTGACAATGCGACTAACATGTAAACAGACAGATCGGATTTATTGAGGTATTCCGCTTTGTACGTCATTAAACTTGCGGCAATTTGGTATTTCTCCCTGGTTTAATGATGTAGAAGATTGTGTGTGGAACAGCTTACGCAGTAAACAACAGAGGTACCATGGAGGTGGAAAGTTGTCAGTGGTCGACAGCAGAACTTACCTGCCTTCATGCCCCGTGGGGAGATGAGTCAGTGGAGGACACCATATATAAACCACAGGCGCAAGCAGCGATGACGGCCCTTTCCCTCCTCCTCAGCCTCAAAATCATTTTAAAGTTGGGCTAACTTCGCATATTTCACAGAGCTAAAAGCAAGACAATTTCTTCTATCGTGGCTAGTGTGGCGCAGATGCTAGTAACCGCCTTTACGCATGCGCGATGTTGTAAATTGTATGACAAGTGTAAACACATGAATCAGATATGGTCACAATTAAAAGAACGTGTAAACGGACAGGCAAACAAATCAGATATAGGCAACAAATCAGAATTGGGCATCAAGACCTGACAGAAAGGATTAATTTCTGTCTGAAAGAAAAGTTTGTTACCCATTTGTTCGTGAGTTAACTTGGATGTTGAGTGAGTCCTTGTGTTCATATTATCACACGTGTGTAAAGTACAGTCCAGAGGAAAACAAATTCCGTTATGACCCCTCAAAGGCACTGGGTCGTTCCACATAAGTTTATGAACCCTGGTGAAAGCAAGTCTGCCATCTTATCTATCAAGACGTTGGCCAGAGCTAGAGTTGTCCTGTCTTTAAAGACATTCCAAACACCCCCCCAATTTTTAACCATTAAAGTATTTAAACATTATTTTTAACATACAAATGGTGTTTATATTTACTGTTCAGTATTTTCTCCCCGACTTTCTCTTTTGATAAATATACCTGTATATGCCCTTTACAAGACACTAGACAAACTAAGAATCCATGAATTATGTTAAAATAGTCCTGTTTGGTGTCATTCTTCTCCATATATAACACTACAACTCATGATCTAGAACATAGGATGATGACTTGTATGCTTGGTGTAGTTTCAAACCATGAGTTAAAGTTTTGTCTGTCTGTCTTGGGACTGTACGCACCAGCGAGGAGAACAAAGAATGTTTCCAGCTCGATTTTTTCTCTCATGCCATTGGTCAGTCAGGAGAGACTGGGAGTCACCTGACAACTGTCTTTAAATACCTCCTACATCCATCAAACCATTGCAGAAAAGTCTCTGCAAAAGGTGTCCGCAGAAGTGTCCCTAACGCGGCAGACTACGTTACTGTACCTGTGACTCGCAGTAGTCCATGTTTTTTATTTCTGGCAAATTAAACTCAGTTTGAAGTTGCGTCTCGCATATCCTCCGATCTGCATCGCAAGCTCCACTCAAGACTCTATCTTCAGAGAAACTTGCACTACGAGAGAAAGAGACCGACCATCTAAATCCAGGTATTTAGTCGTGCGTTAAGGCTGTACCCCGTTATCAAAAAGGTGTTTTTATAATCTTGGTGGTTCTTAATAGCTGTGTGGAACTGAGCTAGATTTGCCATTCCTTTATCTAAACTCTTCATTTCCTTGTTTACTATAGTTTTGTTGTTATGTTTGTGCATTTGTTTGTTATATGTCAGACTAGTCAATTAATCACGCTATAGCCACACTGGATTATCTTTGTTTTGCCTCACAGAAAAAGTCCCTTTAACGATAAACCTTTGCTACAAGCTGATTAAGTTTACTAAATCTTCTAAACTATTCATCGACTCCACAAGTAGTTATAATTCCCTTTCTAAATGAATGAATAATTACAGAGTTTGCTCAGACGAGAAGGTGAAGTCACTGTTATATTTATTTTGTTAAATTAACTACAAGTTAATTCTGAATATTCATAATTAATAATAGCTCATTATTATTGATCATAATACTCAAAAACTGAGCTAATTTCACTACACGTGTCTGAATTGATTATCTAAAGAGAAACAAAGCAGATATGCAGTTTTTTTAGACTATGGCGAACTTACACCTTCAAGGTTACAAGGTTTCTCTCCAGTGTGAATCTTCTCATGTTTTTTCAGATTCCTTGAATCACTGAATCTCTTGTCACAGTGTGAACACTTGTAAGGTTTCTCTCCAGTGTGAGTCCTCTCATGTCTTTTCAGGTTTCCTACTACACTGAATCTCTTGTCACAGTGTGAACATGTATAAGGTTTCTCTCCAGTGTGAGTCCTCTCATGTGTTTTCAGGCTTCCTAATATACTGAATCTCTTGGCACAGTGTGAACACTTGTAAGGTTTCTCTCCAGTGTGAGTTCTCTCATGTGTTTTCAGGCTTTCTAACAGACTGAATCTCCTGTCACAGTGTGAACAGGTGTAAGGTTTCTCTCCAGTGTGAGTTCTCTCATGCATTTTCAATTTTACAGACGTAATAAAGGTCTTCTCACACTCCAAGCAAATATGCTCTCTCACACCGGTGTGGATCTTCTGATGATCTCTTAAACCATCTTGATGTCTGAAACTCTTTTCACACACAGAGCATGAATAAAGCTTCTCCTTTGTATGAATTCGAAGGTGTCTCTTCAGGTATGAAGCCATCAAAAATGTTTTGCTGCACTGATCACATTTGTGTGTTTTCTCTCCAGTGTGGGTCAACATGTGTTTAACAAGGTTTGACGGGTGTCTGAAACTCATCCCACACTGAGAACATGTGAATGGTTTCTCTCCAGTGTGGATCCTCATGTGATTTCTGAGACTCCAATTGTTAAACAGACTTATTCCACACTGAGTGCAGGTGACGCATTTCTTGCCTTTTCTCTTCAGTGAGTGTTTATTTTCTATGATTTTCTCATGACGGTGTGTCTCCTCCATCAGGCCTGTAATAAAAACAGACTGCCTTTAAAATTAATTATTTAAGAAAGTGAAAGTTTACCACCACTAAAGTTTCATTCATGATTACTTCGTGTATTTTTTAGCGATGCACGATATATCGGCGGCCATATCATTATCGGCCGATAAATGCTATTTTTCAGATTATCGTTATCGATCCAATGTCTAAATTAGGCCGATATCTTTAAGCCGATAAATTACGTAATTGTACAGAACTGCCTGCCTCGCGCATGCAAGGGTGGAACTTAGACTTGTCCAGTGCACTATAATGGAGCTCTCCTCACATTGTTCCTTCAAAGTCCGTCCTTTCTTCGTGTGGTATTGCTGTGCATTAATATCTAACCATGTTCCTTATCATTGTAGATATGTTTCATTGAGTGCCATTTAGGGGTGTGACTATAACCGCATACCGCCATAATGAGATGTCAACTGCAGTGATGTGGTTATTACCGTCATCACCACCCATTTTTAGTTTATCGTTTATTTTTGCTCATGAATCTTTCAGGATTGTATAGAAAAACAGAATAAACTAAATAAAAGGCCTGCCCTAAGTATTTTCCACTTAAATTACAAATTTAGATAATTTCTATATCCCAGTCCCTTTATCAACATGTTTAATACAAGTCATTATTTTAAAGATTATGACTTGAGAATTATGATTTTACCTCAGCGCTGCACTTTTCTCCTTCGCCCTCGCGCTGAGCAGGTGACGGAGTGTTGTGAAGTAGTTAAACTCTCCTCAGTTTAATTTACAGTGTCAAACTGGCACAGGAATATCAGTATATTAATATAGGCTTTGCTAAAAGGCTGGTCAAATGTAGGTCTTTTTTTACAGAAGCTATAAACACATGCGCATCTGCGACCACAGTGATGAGACAACAATCGCATATATGTTGACTTATTTAAAGTATACTATTAACTATAGCATATAATCTTTTTGTATAAAGAAGTTTATTAAAAAGTAGCCAATATATCACAGGGGTTTGTGTAGCAGCAATGTGGAGCATAATTAAATCCCTTTTTCCCATGGAGCGAAACAAACACTGCACAGATGTGTAGCGGATGGAGACGCACAAAAATGTACAATTCATATATTTTTGTTGGAAGAAAAATATTCTTGGAACAAATTTCGTTTTGTACAATTTTTATCTTAGTTTTTGTCGGTCAGTTATTTACAAAATAAACAAGAATAACGAATAACCTGTGCAGTGTTTGTTTCGCTCCACGGAAAAAAAGGATTTAATTAATGCTCCACTGTAACTGCTGCTACACAAACCCCTGTGATATATTGGCTACTTTTTATGCAAAATGATTATATGCTATATCCTATAGCCTACTTAAAATAAGCCTTCTGTAAAAAAAAAAAAAAAAAGACCTACATTTGACCAGCCTTTTAGCAAAGCCTATATTAATATACTGATATTCCTGTGCCAGTTTGACACTGTAAATTAAACTGAGGAGAGTTTAACTACTTCACAACACTGAACTCAGCGTGAGGGAGAAGGAAAAAAGGAGAAAAACTAGTCAAAATAAACTCTCTCGGTTTATCATAAACTTTTCATCAATAATTTTTCCTGCAATTGACAGCAAGAACGAACACAGAAGCATTGTTGTGCATTGACTTAACCTGGGCAGCCCGGTTCGGTGTTCGTGAGAAACGCTGGACTGTACACGTGCCCATGGCAGATATATAACATCCAAATAATATAATAAGTATAAATCATAATATATTAGTGTAGTTCAGCCTTAACAGAGCGGGGTCACGTGACTCCACACACGGTAGGGAAAGTAATTGAAAAAAGTGACCTGGAAAATTTTGATTGATTATAGGTTCTGAATGTCGATTACTTTTCGATTAATCGCCCAGCACTAGGCATCACCATCAGCACTGGTTTAGCATCAACTTATCTGTGTCAAACTGTGACCAGCAATATTCCTCTTTTCACTCCTTTCTTCAACATACATCTGTAGATGCACGTGTCACCGCCCGGCGAGAAAACAAATACGTGTTGCACATAGGCATGGGCCGGTATAAAATTCTGACGGTATGATAACCTTGGATAAAAATATCACGGTATTGTGATTACAGCTTTAAAATATATTCTTTTCAAATGTCTGTGTAAAAACAAAACATTTTCCCTCTTTGAAAACAATATATTTTATTTTTTTTAAAGATTTAAAATATTTTGGAGCAGTAAACATGTCAGGCTAAATAATTCAAATGAATCACTGACTTCTGCTGTCTTCATCAAATCTTACACACCTTGAGAACGGTTTTACAGAAAATCTCAAAACCTTGACTTTTCCAAAGTGCGGTAATACCTTGAAAACAATTATCGTCCCATGCCTAAGTTGCACATTTATGCAGCAAAACTTAAAAAATACAAAATAAAAACATGATATATTTTAACCGTTTAACTGATGCCATTATTATTTTTGCTGTGCAAAATGGATGAACCACTGAGCAAACTTTGATTCTTGCTCAAAATGTTAATAAAATGAACCAGAAAAACACAACGAGCTGCTGTCTACATATTTTGTGAATTACGGCTTATTATTATACAAACAACTTTTACAGCACATTAATAATTAATTATTTTTAGCTTTTAATTTTACAGCCTTTTTAACACAAAACAATGCATTATCCATTAGTTCATGGATTTACTATGATTAGGTATGAATAATTTTGTAAATCATTTATTAATTATAGTTCAACATTTACTAATGTCTTAATAAAATCCAAAGTTGTTCTTGTTAACATGAGTTAATGAACAGAGATTTAACATGAACTAACGTTGTTTAACTTAAACAATGTTAACAAAGATGGATGAATACCGTAATGAATGTATTACTAATTGTTCATTTTAGTAAACAAAATAAATAAAATAAATTATTTTAATGCGTTACCATAACTCTACACGTTTGATTAACAGAATTACATGACTAGCACATGAAAAATACTACAGTAATTTATAGTAAATACTAAAGTGTTTTTCAACTATACTATAATAAAGTGTACTTATTTATTATAGTATTTACAACTGTGTTACTGAATGCTGTAGTAGTAACTATGGTGAAATGATCAAATGCTCTGCATACTGTAGTAAACATGAGTTTTTACTGCAGTAAACTGTGGTGTGTTGTAATATAGTTGTTGAAAATGTAGTAGAGTGTTGGGTGTTTTGTATTTATACTACACTATTTACTATAAATGACTCCAGTATTTGTCCATGAGGGTGAAATTAGTGAACACAGCATTTGATTTGCCGCTAATAAAGATCAGACAAATCCTGAAGTATAAGAATGTGTGAAAGTAAACAGGAATCATAACCTGTGCTTTTACCGCGAGAAGCTTTTACATCGAGAGCTTTAATAAAGAGGTTAGTGGCCAAAACCAAGCAAAAACAAAGCTGAAAACAGCGCGGGAACCGACACTGAAGAGGAACACAGCCGAGAGAAAAACACTTGAATATTGAGAAAGTAGGAATCTGAACTAATAAATAAGGAGAGAAACACAACGTTACCTGTTTACATATGAACACGTTAAAAGTCCGCTATTCCTGATCGCTTTCACAGAGGAATTGACAGTCAAGAGCCAGGATATAATGAATAAAGGCAGGAGTTGTGTCGTGTTCGCTAAATAATCTCTCTAGAGTTTTAAAAAGCTGAAGTGTAGCCTGTTTGTTTATTCTCTTTGCTTGTTCTGAGGTTTTACTCCAGCGCCTCCGCTATCAGTGTGCTGTGTACTACTGCCATCTAGAGGACAATCACAGCAACAGCGACTTTCAGCGGTAACAAGTTATAAGACAAAGAAAACACACTAAAGTATTTGCACAAATATAATACTGTACAGCTTCCTATTAAAAATATACATTTAAAAGATAGATGTGTGAGGGGTGAACTCATATGATGAGCACTGCATACACAGTTGAAGTCAAAATTATTCACCCTCCTGTCAATTTCTTTTTCAAATAATTCCCAAATGATGTTTAACAGATTCAGGAATTTTTCACAATATTTCCTATAATATTTTTTCTTCTGCTGAAAGTCTTACTTGTTTTATGTCAGCTAAAAGCAGTTTTTAGTGTTATTAAAACCTTTTTAATGTCAATATTAATAGCCCCCTTAAGCAATACACACACACACACACACACACACACACACACACACACACACACACACACACATATATATATATATATATATATATATATATATATATATATATATATATATATATATATATATATATATATATATATTTGATTGTCTACAGAACAAACCATTATTATACAATGATTTGCCTAATTACCCTAACTTGCCTAATTACCCTAGTTAAGCCTTTAAATGTCACTTTAAGCTGAATACTAGCATCTTGAAAAATATCTAGTCAAATATTATGTGCTGTCATCATGACAAAGATATGTAGATATATAAATATAAACACCAAAATAAAAATAAAGTTTAAATATTTTAATGGTTAACAGTGTGAATGACTTATTTATGCATGCCATGGCTTATCAGTTATTTCTAAGGCAGCCAAATAGCAAGAGATGCTATTTACATAATGTAGCAACAAAAAGTATGGTAGATGCTATTTGCACTCAGTGCTTATAGAAAGTACATGCCATTTGCACTGTTTATAGAAGGTAGACGCTATTGCGGTGTTACTAAAAGTATGATGCTATTTACACTCAAAATTAAGCATACAGTTTATTTAGCAAGTCTTAGTGTAAACACAATTTTAATAATAGTTTTTTTGTCAATTACAGTTAAAATATGGTATTTACTACATATTAATAAACAGTAAATGCTGTTTACAGTACACTTAAGTGTTAGTAGATGGTAGATGCTATTTACACTAAGTATTAGCAGGATATGCCATTTAAACAAAATGTTAACAGAAGGTACATGTATGATATTTATACTCTATTAATAAAAGAGATAAATGTACACTAAGAGCTGAAAGAAGGTACACCTAAATGTTGCACTACACCTATCTAGTAAACAAACAAAATATACTAATCAGTGAAAAAAAGTGCAGGATCAATTACTGTAGTATAATGACTACAGCCCCATTGACACCCTCTGCCAGTGCATTGATGAAATTAACAATTGGATGTGCCAAAACTTTCTTCAGTTAAACAAAGAGAAAACTGAAGTGATTGCGTTTGGGAACAGAGATGAGGTTCTCAAGGTGAATACGTACCTTGACTCTAAGGGTCAAACAACAAAAAATAAGGTCAAGAATCTTGGTGTGACTCGAGTCAGATCTGAGTTTTAATAGTCATATCAAAGCAGTTAGTAAATCAGCATACTATCATCTCAAAAACATTGCAAGAGTTAGATGCTTTGTTTCCAGTGAAGACTTAGAGAAACTTGTTCATGCTTTTATCAGCAGCAGGGTGGATTACTGTAATGGCCTCCTCACTGGCCTTCCCAAAAAGACAGTCAGACAGTTGCAGCTCATCCAGAACGCTGCGGCCAGAATTCTGACCAGAACCAGGAAATCAGAGCACATCACACCTGTCCTCAGGTCTTTACACTGGCTCCCAGTTACATTCAGAATAGATTTTAAAGTATTAATACTGGTCTATAAATCACTAAATGGCCTAGGACCTCAATACATTACAGATATGCTCACTGAATACAAACCTAACGGATCACTCAGATCTTTAGGATCAAATAGATTAGAAATTCCAAGAGTTCAGTCAAAGCAGGGTGAATCGGCTTTCAGCTACTAACAGCGCCCCTCGCTGCTGGAATCAGCTTCCAGAAATGATCAGATGTGCTCCAACATTAGGCACATTCAAATCAAGACTGAAAACACATCTGTTTAGCTGTGCCTTTACTGAATGAGCACTGTGCTACGTTCGACAGATCGCACTATTATGTTTTTCTCTTCTTTTTCATTCTTTTATAACACATCTTATCTGTTTTTATGCTTATTTATTTTATAATTTTTTTTTACCATTTTTATTATTTGTTTTTATTTCTCTTATACTTGTTTCTTTTATTCCTGTTTATGTAAAGCACTTTGAATTGCCACTGTGTATGAAATGTGCTATATAAATAAACTAGCCTTGCCTTGCCTATAATTTCCAAATCCTTGAAGACATCTAAAGATAACAATGTTAGGATTATATGCTTTGTTCTAAATGTATAGAAACATTATAAATTAAATCTATATAAAAATAGATATGACACATTTTAAAATAAACACTATTTATTTATTTGTCTGCTGTAAGGCCTCTGCATTCTGGAAAACAATCAAAAAACAAAAACAATAATAAACATGTGAATGGCTAACTTGTAGTTGTCCCTGCAAATTACGATAAACAGCATTAACACGACAAACTCACTCATGCACTTTCCAATCTTCCAGCAAGTTTGTGTTTAATGTATATTAACACATCTATGTCTTTCTGCTGGGCGAATTAATTTATTTTCTTCTGCTACAAGCGCTCTGCATTCTGGGAAAAGCAATGGATTAATTTGTTGTTTACTTGTCTCTACATAATAAGTTGCATTCAAACTACCAACCACATTGTAACATGTTCCTGCTCCTGATTCAGTGGAGAGCTAGGAGTTTCCAACACAAGCAACCGTGATCTTTGATGACAAGATGAAGGCTTGCCTAATGATAAGTTGAAAAATGTTTGTACACTAGTACTATAATAAACTATACAACATAAGTGGAACGTTCCTTTAACAAGAAAACGGTCAAATTATAATATCAAGTTGTATAATATAAAGTATATAATACAGTTCACATCAATTTACAGGTGCATCTCAATGAATTACAGTGTCATCAGAAAAGTTGTAATAATTGTAGTTGTAATTTCAGTAATTCAATTAAAGAGCCCCTATTATACATGAAATAGGGTCATATTTAGGTTGTAAGGGTCTCCAACAACAGTCTAATATGCATGCAAGGTCAAAAAACACTTTGATGGTCTTATAATCTGCATTTATTTTTACCTAATTATCCCAGCGACTCCCATATGAATCGTTCAGCGATTCATTTGTTCCCAAACCCCTCCTTAGCGTGAAGCTAATCTGCGCTGATTGGACCGATGACAGCCTGCTGCGATTGGTCGACACGGACAAGGCTTCAGAATGAGACAGAGTGAAATGGCCAGCTGCTAATCAACAATATAAAAGTCACAGTGCATACACGCTTCATAGTGGATTTTGGCTGCCAGTGGGTGAATGTAAATACAGACGATGGACTAGAAAATACTGACGACTATTTTATTGAGCAAAAAGTCCAAGAACTGGCAAGGAGATCTCCTAGCCCGTCACAGTCTACCTGCTCTTTTCACTCACACACACAGGGCCGGCGCGTCCATAGAGGAGACCTAGGGCGGTAGAATAGAGAGGGAGCGGCGGCGTCGGCAACACCTCCCTCACTGCCCGTGTCCTCAGTTATATCCGCGAATACCCCCCCAGTCTTCAATTTCAACACACACATATTACATTCCTCCCCGAGGACACGACACACACGCCTAGAGCGCCAGTTCAGCTTGCTGGGTGCAAATTAGACACCTCACCTCGAACCTGAGCTGAACTATTTTGAAACTTGACCGTTGCATGTGTGTAGGAAAAGCTGACGATCCGTAAACAAAGCGGCACGCGTCGCGTTTTCAACGTGGCTTTACACGCGATATGAGAATATAAAGAGATAACCTGATACAGTACACACGGTTACAAGTAACAAAACACAACTAAATACATAATTTGCAAGCTAGAGTAAACGAGGCAACAATTTTAATCGCACGTACTTACACTTGTGAAATGGAGGAAAAAACTGATCCATATTCCACTGATCCATGTTCTGACAGTCTATACTGATCCTTCCTTTAACAAACTGATGAAGTCTTCTTTGTAGTTTCCAGATCCTCTCGATCTGCTCAAGGCTAGGCTATATTGCTGATGTTTCATCTTTGGGTGAACTGTCAATAATATCCATCTGCACAGCGTGATTTCATTCGACCGGTGTCTGTGAGTGTGTGACTTATTTTCTGTTAGTGGGCGGGGCCGCAGGTTTCAAATCTCCCGGGTTTGCACGAGCAACTACTTGTGTTTCATAGCCACGTCATCACGAAACACCTAATGACTCGTTATCAAGACGACTCGTTTGAAGCACTATGAGTCGACTCATAGATGAATCAATAGTTTTAAACACTGTACACTTACAGATTTAAGCCTTAGCTGGATATTTCACTTCACTTAGAGCTATGTTACACACTACATGGAAGAGCATTTTCAAAAACCCATAATATGGGCTCTTTAAAGAAGTGAAACTCAAATATAAATTCGTTAGACATAGACTGATATATTTCTGTTTATTTATTTTTATTTTGACGATTGTGGCTTACAGCTAATGAAATCTCAGAAAACTGCAATTTTACTCACAACCAATAAAAGAAAAAAGGATTTAACGTAGAAATCTTGGACTATGAATATGTACAGCACTCAATACTTGTTCAGGGCTATTTTGCATGAATTTCTCCAGCTATGTGACAGTTGGTGGCAATGCTGATGAAGCCCAGGTTTCATTAATAGCAGCCTTTAGCTCTTCTGTGTTGTTGAATTTGGGGTCTCATATCTTTCTCTTCACAACTGTTACATATTTGTGTTATTTGTGCTCTGTTAGTGTCTCTCTCTGCTCTCCCATATCTGCTTTCATTATTCACAGGTTCCGTTCATTGGTCTATTCAGCTGTCAGTCATTTCCTCCCCGGTTACGTCATTCTTACGTCACATCCAATAAGCAAAGACCACCCATCATAAAAGCGAGTGCCTGACCACTCACCAGCCCCTATTTTCCCTGCCTTCTCTTGTTTTCTTGTTCCGCTTGTTTGTGTTTATTGCGTTGCGTTTAGAAAAACCCTGTCTAACTGTGTATTTTGTTGTTGCCCATTTCTGTGTGCACGTTATCAGTCCGTTATTCGTCCATCATTCCATTTCTCCGTTTACGTTGTTTACGAGGCTTGAACAAAACGGACAGGTAAGAAGGTCACGTGACATACATTTTGCAACACTTAGGACTACTCTTCTGTATAGCTGTATTGTATTCTGTATTGCTGCTGTGGCTCGTTTGACCGAGAGCCGCTGGTGCCCCGGAGCAGAAGAGGGAAGAACGGAGAGAACGTCAGTGGTGGTGGAAACGCCGACCGGCGGACCGAACACTCACCTAGAAGGGCAGGTATTTTTCTTCCAGCTGTCCGGTGACAGTGTAGCAGGGTGGCTTTGAAGAGGAGTCTGCCTTCTTTCGCCTGCTTGGTTCTTACCTTGTGTACCACGACGCGGCGGCGTATGCCGTGAATGAGAGCCCGAAGCTCCATGCGAACCAGCACCAGGGTGGTGCTGGAGAGGCGGCAGGAGGCCGGCGGGGTTTCGGAGAGATAATCTAGGAACTGCGTGACGTTCTTCAGGTAGGGCTGCCTCTTGGGCTCGGCCATGCCCGTTTGGCCTAGCAGGGCAGACCAGGCTCGAATGCGCGCCGGCTGGTTGAGGAAGGACAAGGTTTCTGGGTCCGCGTGGCCTTTTGCTGTGTAGCCTAGGAAGGCCTTCCCAATTGGAAACCCTCAAACTCTTCCAAAAGCAAGCCTGCAGAACGGGGGCGAAAGTCAAAAGTCAGCCTTGATGACATACCCCCAGCAGCCCAAAAGAAAAGTGCCATAACCATACTCAACTTAAGGCGCGAGCGTGGTACGGGTACTTTGTTGGATCGTAGGCTTCCACAGGCCCGGAGGCTGCCCGGAGACCCCCATTGCGAGGGTCGGCGCACGGACACTCGGCTTACGGGCCGTCTGGTTCCCATTCCTCTTCGGAGGACGACGCCAGCCGAGACACCACGGGTACCGTCGGTTGAGTAGACTGCAACCACCGCAACTCTTGAGCCACTTTCCGACGCTTCGCTCGCCCCATGGCCTCTTTCCTGGCCGAGACGGAGAGCTTGGTGTGCTGCTTCAGGTGTCTGTCTAGGCGGGTCGGCGTCCTTCGACAGCCGGGCATGCCGTCTTCCGTGTGTCCACGCAGCCAGCGGCGAGCACCAGCAAAAGCTTCTTCTCGTCCGCGTTTGACACCTTGTGGACCGCGGACAGGTGCGGCGAGAGGCAGCTGTAGACGTTCAAGCAGAGTGCACATTCGGCCATGACCGTTCAAGACCAAGGCTGGAGGGAGAGAGACCCACACGCCGCGTGGAGCGGTTTAAAAGATGGCGGACGAGGCGTCCACTTCCGCGTCATTGACGCTGGTGACCCCTCCCCCTCTTAAAGGGGAAGACCGATACCTACGAGATCTCTTTGGTCCAACGTATATTTGGAAGCAGTTGTTACAACTTTTGGTGGATTTTTCTCCCGGGAACAACGCACCGTTTTCAGGCAGCCTTACTGTGCCAGCAGCGGGGACTCTTTTTTGCGCTGCTTTTTGATTCCCTTTTCCCACACAAAGTCATGGCATGAGCCCCTTCAAACACGCACGGTTTTGGGCAGCTTCAACTGCGCCAGCCGCGGGGGCTTTTGGCATAGCTTTTTAGTTCCCTTTTCTGCCCCCACAAAGGGATGGCATGAGCCCCGCCTGACACGCACCTTTTTGGGCAGCTTGGACTGCGCCAGCCGCGAGGGCTTTTTGCATAGCTTTTTAGTTCCCTTTTCTGCCCCCACAAAGGGATGGCATGAGCCCCACCGAACACGCACCGTTTTGGGCAGCTTGAACTGCGCCAGCCGCGGGGGCTTTATACAATGCTTTTTCCCACTTTCAAAGCGGTTCCGTAGAACCCCATCAAACACGCACTTTTTCGGGGCTGACCGCATCATGAACCGCAACCATCAAAAAGAGGGGGGCCAGACCGTAAGCCCAGACACCACTGACACCGGCTTGTTTTAGCTCGCCGGAGACTACTAATGGCCACCCTCCGCCACCACCACCCACCCCCACACACCTCCGGGGGAGAGGGGGAGGGGGGCTGGTGGAGCCGGGGGGGACCGCCGAGGGCCGGCAAGGATATACCCGAAGAGGTGGGCGGGCTTGCGGACGGGCGGGAGAGGCAGCACTGGTCACGCACACACAGGGGCTGGAGCCGGCGCCAGCCCGTACCCCACGCGGCCCCTGGGTTCGATTCACCACGCTGGAGACTCTACCGAGCCCACCAACCATCCCCAGTCCTTGTCCAGGGCGAGGGGGGCGTGGACTGAGAATCAGCAGGGGGGGGACAAAGCACAGGGGGTCAGGCGGGCGGGCTGGCAGAGTTGCGGACATGCTCTTGGCCAAAACCAGACGGGCCATTTGAGTTTTTTCTCCCACAGATAGAGCCGGGAAAGGGGGGGGGGGTGAGGCCGACCCACCTATGTTGGGGGTTGGGGGGGGGGTGGTTGCTGGGCGGGGGCCCAACTCATGGGGTGTCAAACGAGCTCCTATCGATCAGCGTACTGGTCTAGGTGCGAAACCGTCAAAACCTAAGTCCACTTTTTCCCAGCCGCGAGACCGTCAGAACCTAAGTCCACTTTTTCTCGCCTGCTCCGAAAACCTGATGGCAGGTCAGAGACCCACGCCCTTCTCCGGGGCAAGCACCGGGCCCAAAGGGACTTCTAGTTTGACACCTGCTCTCCAGCAGTGCGCTGGCACCCCACACTTAAGCCAGGAACATTGACTTAGTCAGTAACACTCACTAGGCAGACGTGCCATTGGTGACCCCCCTGGATGTGGGGCACCACCCTCTCCACCACCTTGTCGTACTGTGGTACAGATAGCTCGGATGCACCAGCCTTTTCCAGTTCCACCACCCGGGGCAGTGCTCAATTTGTTGAGGTGGCTGGGGTGCACCAGCGGCACGTAGTTCCAGGGGCATTCAATATGGGTGTTTTGTGTTTGCCTTCCTCCAGTGCCGGAGGTTCGCCCCCCCCCAAGGCCTAGCTGGATCGGGGCACTGTCTCTGGGCAAGCTTTTAATGACTGAACCGCTTGGTTGAGGCGGGACCCCCACGCCCCCAAGGCCATTGGCGCTGGCCTGGATCAGGGCACTGTCTCTGGGCAAGCTTTTAATGACTGAACCGCTTGGTTGAGGCGGGACCCCCACGCCCCCCAAGGCCAACATCGCAGGCCGGGATCGGGGCACTGTCTCTGGGCAAACCTTTAATGCCTGAACCGCTTGGGTGAGGCGGGACCCCCGCCCCCCAAGGCCAACAGCGCAGGCTGGGATCGGGGCACTGTCTCTGGGCAAGCTTTTAATGACTGAACCGCTTGGTTGAGGCGGGACCCCCACGCCCCCAAGGCCAATGGCGCTGGCCGGGATCGGGGCACTTTTGGCCATTGACTCCCTGGTTCCCTTAACCGCAACGCCGCTAAAACCTAAGTCCACTTTTTCTAACCTTCGCCGAAAACCTGATGGCAGGTCAGAGACAATCAGCGGCGCACACGCACCTCCAGGCGCGGGACGTTCCGGAAAAGGGGTCTCCTGTCGGGCATGGCTTGGCGGGCTGGGGCCTGGGTCTAATCAACTACACCTGTGAGCCTCGCCATCGTTGCCACCGGCCGTCTGGCCCTTAGCAAGACCCACCACCCCTTTTTTACTTCCTTACGTTATGGCACTTAATAGTATAGTTTAAAGTTTAAATGTTTAATGGCAATAAAATACATTTTACACTCCCCCAATCACCATCATGAACAGCACAGTGGCTGCAGTAGAGTCATTCAGGTTCCTGGGCACCACCATCTCTCAGGATCTGAAGTGGGACATTCATATAGACTCTATTGTGAAGAAAGGCCAGCAGAGACTGTACTTCCTTCGTCAGCTGAGGAAGTTCAACCTGCCACAGGAGCTGCTCGTACAGTTCTACTCAGCTATCATCCAATCCATCCTCTGCACTTCAATCACCGTCTGGTTCGGCTCAGCTGCCAAAACCGACCTCCGTAGACTACAGCGAATAGTCCGGACTGCTGAACGAATCACTGGCACAACCCTTCCTACACTTCAAGAACTGTACTCTTCCAGAGTGAGTAAAAGGGCTCGCAAAATCACTCTGGACGCCTCACACCCAGCACACTACCTGTTCGAACTGTTACCGTCTGGTTGGCGCTTCAGAGCACCAAGCACAAAAACAGCCAGACACAGGAAAAGTTTCTTTCCTCAGGCTGTCTAGGCTGAACAGTTAAATATTCCCCTACTGTGCAACAAATATGTGCAATACTTTCTCATACGCACTTGTACACAGCACCTTATATCAATATACAATGCAATACCTTCTACATTCGCACTTGTACACAGCACCTTATAACCTGTATATTTATAACAATCTGTACATACAACTCAACATCCAGGTTTCTTGACTAACCACATCTGTTTAATGTTTATCTTTTTTTTCATATTTATTTTGTGTTGTCACTTGTCACTTTATGTACACTGGAAGCTTCTGTAGCCAAAACAAATTCCTTGTGTGTGTGAAGCACACTTGGCAATAAAACTGATTCTGATTCTAAATATACCCTTTTCACGACACTAGACAAACTAAGAATGCATGAATTGTTTCATGTATGTCTAAAATAGTCCTGTTTGGCGTCATTCTTCTCCATACATAATTCTACAACTCATGATCTAGAACATAGGATGATGACTTGTATGCTTGGTGTAGTTTCAAACCATGAGTTAAAGTTTTGTCTGTTTGTCTTGTCACTGTATGCACCAGCGAGGAGAACAAAGAAAGTTTCCAGCTCGACTGTTTCTCTCATGTCATTGGTCAGTTAGGAGAGACTGGGAGTCACCTGACCAATGTCTTTAAATACCTCCTACACCCATCAAACCATTGCAGAAAGTTCTCGGCAGAAGGTCTCCGAAGAAGTGCCTCTAACGGGGCAGACCACATTACTGTACTCATGTGACTCGCAGAAGTCCACGTTTCTTATTTCTGGCAAATTAAACTCAGTTTAAAGTTGTGTCTCGCATATCCTCCTATCTGTATCGCAAGCTCCATGCATCAAGAAAGAACTTTTTTAAAAGACTCCATCTTCCACGCATCAGACAAACTCGCACAACGAGAGAAAGAGACTGATCGTCTAAATCCAGGTATTTAGTCGTGCGTTAAGGCTGTACCCCGTTATCAAAAAGGTGTTTTTATAATCTTGGTGGTTCTTAATAGCTGTGTGGAACTGAGCTAGATTTGCCATTCCTTTATCTAAACTCTTCATTTCCTTGTTTTCTATGTTTATTCATAATTAATAATAACTCATTATTATTGATCAAAATACTCAAAAACTGAGCTAATTTCACAACACGTGTCTGAATTAATTATCTAAAGAGAAACAAAGCAGTTTTAACAACAGTTTTGTTAAGACTATGGTGACCTTACACCTTTGAGGTTACAAGGGTTCACTGTAGTGTGAATCTTCTCATGTTTTTTCAGATTCCTTGAATCACTGAATCTCTTGTCGCAGTGTGAACACTTGTAAGGTTTCTCTCCAGTGTGAGTCCTCTCATGTGTTTTCAGGCTTTCTAACAGTCTGAATCTCTTGTCGCAGTGTGAACACTTGTAAGGTTTCTCTCCAGTGTGAATCCTCTCATGTGTTTTCAGGATTCTTGACTGACTGAATCTCTTGTCACAGTGTGAACAGGTGTAAGGTTTCTCTCCAGTGTGAATCCTCTCATGTGTTTTCAGGCTTTCTAAATGTCTGAATCTCTTGTCACAGTGTGAACACTTGTAAGGTTTCTCTCCAGTGTGAGTTCTCTCATGTATTTTCAATTTTACAGCCGTAATAAAGGTCTTCTCACACTCAAAGCACATATACTCTTTCACACCGGTGTGGATCTTCTGATGATTTCTTAAACCATTTTGATGTCTGAAACTCTTTCCACACACAGAGCATGAATAAAGCTTCTCCTTTGTATGAACTTGATGGTGTCTCTTCAGCTCTGAACCCCTCAAAAATGTTTTGCTGCATTGATCACATTTGTGTGTTTTCTCTCCAGTGTGGGTCAACATGTGTATACGAACGTTTGATGGGTTTCTGAAACTCGTCCCACACTGAGAACATGTGAATGGTTTCTCTCCGGTGTGGATCCTCATGTGATTTCTGAGACTCCGTTTGTTTCCCAGACTTATTCCACACTGAGTGCAGGTGACGCATTTCTTGCCTTTTCTCTTCAGTGAGTGTTTATTTTCTATGATTTTCTCATGACGGTGTGTCTCCTCCATCAGGCCTGAAAAAAAAAAAAAAAAAAAAAACTGCCTTTAAAATTAACTATTTAAGAAAGTGAAAGTTTCGTTTATGATCACTTTTGGTATATTTTTGTAAATTTCATTTCACAAGCATGATACACTGATCTTCATTCATTTATTCATATTTTTTTCAGCTTAGTCCCTTTATTAATCCGGGGTCGCCACAACAGAATCAATCGCCAACTTATCCAGCATATATTTTATGCAGTGGATGCTCTTCCAGCTGCAACCCATCTCTGGGAAACATCCATACACACTCATTCCCACACACATACACTACGGACAATTTAGCCTACCCAATTCACCTGTACCGCATGTCTTTAGACTGTGGGGGAAACCGGAGCACCCGGAAGAAATCTACGTGAACGCGGGGAGAACATGCAAACTCCACACAGAAATGCCAACTGACTCTGTCGAGGCTCGAACCAGCAACCTTCTTGCTGTGAGACAACAGCACTACCTACTGTGCCACCCTGTCACCCTACGCTGATCTTCCAATCATTAATTTTAAAACACTTGTTGTATAAAATCAACCGTATTACCATTTGGTCATTAACTTTAGATGCTTTTATACATATTTGGACAATGCATTGATAAATAATGTGTCACTTTAAAGTGGTGGATTTACAATCCCTCCTCTTTTTTAATATTAAAGTTATGAACGATGTTTGTTTTTCAGATCTGAGGAGCGACTGATGCTCTGACTGAATGCTGTCATGAATGCAGAAATGATGCAAGCCCAGATTCCAGAGAACAAATCTGCACTTATTTCATAAAGTTTCATCAGGAGATCCAGAATTTGATGTTTTGTCCTATTCTGAGTTCATGTCAGTTTAAGTTTGCTTGTGTGAACGTATTAAGCATTCACAGATCGGATATCAATTTGATGCCGCCTATTTTGCTGGATCAGGTATCAGACAAATCGATCCAAATCCGATCTTGCGCGTGCGCTATATCCTGTGTAATTTATAAGCCAACAAAAGCCATGCAAGTAGCCTATTATAAGCACTAGAAAGTTGTCATGTAAGCCGACTACATCTCAAATGTTCTGAAGCCATTTTATAGTTTAAAGGGCCATGAAACCCCTCGTTTCAGCAGGGTGTTTTCACACCTCTAGTTTGGAAAAAAGTCAGGAATGTGTGTGTGTCTAGCTCTGTTAAGGTGGGAGTGTCGGGGGAGGAAAAAGGGGAAGGGTTTGAATAAAAATGGGAGTTTCTATTTGGGCACGCGCTGATTTTCACTGAGGCAAAACAAACACACACAGAGGGGGGAAAGACAGTGACTGGATTTAATGACGGTGTAATGTTCGACACTACACGTCGTATAAGAGAAAAAAAACCTCTGCACTTCTCGATAACTCAGATGCACTCAGTAGGTCAGAAAGCCGTGGGTGTGTAAACAATCCTGTCACAAAATGCGGCGTAAATTAAACACGATGGTCGGCAATAGTTTGACTGCAGTGTTCACGTTTACACTCGGAGAGCAGCATTTACAGCGGATCTTTCAGTCTATAATATTGTAGTGATATTAACATAAACTAAGTAACTTAGAAATCATTTTGACTAAGGTCTGTCTGTAAACACTGAAAGAGTACTGCTGATCTCCAAACAATTCTTATTCTTTTCCCACTTCTTTTGGCAACACAAAGTGGCATCTCTCTGCCGTCTGAACACTGGTTCAGGTACAAACAGTCTTCGAAGCTATCATGCATATTAGTAAAGTTGCACCGCATACACAATAGAGCGTGCTGATTGGTTTGAACTAAGTCTTACTCATGCATTAATGCAGCACACTCAGAGACGTCATAAGGTACTCCCAGGTACAGACGTCCAGTCTACATGCTGGAATAAATGCTAATATCTCATGGCCGTGACGCAGCTTCAAACATTTGTTTCAAACCGGAAATAGGAATTTGCTTGAAATAACGCAAAAACAACCAATTTTCTCTTTTTAGTGAAATATGTGTGTCCTAACAGTGTTTTAGCAGTGTGGGACACATATAGGACTGTCAACAGCTCAAAACATGTGTTTTGGTGTTTCGTGACCCTTTAATGTGAAGCACAGATGAATATTCAAGTGGTTAAATTCATGTTCAGTTTAGCGCTTCCCTCTGCTGCTCCTGTCTATCATTCTCCATTCATTCACTATTCAAACTGTTTGCCGCGTTTATGACAACATGATAAACTTTCTCCAAGACTATTTGTTCCTGTTAGTTTAAATAATCAGTGGACAAATGCATTTAGCATTTAATGGGTTCATTTTGACCAGCAACCAGGAGTTCATTGCTGTTTCTAAATCCTGCTGTGCTGTGCGTTAGACCAGCAGATAGCATTCGCAACACTGGAGTAGAGAGAGTTATTACTTGCTCTTCACACACGAAGTAGGCCTACCTGAAATTTTAAACTAGAAAAGGCTCAATAATGCATATGACAGATTCTCAACGCACTCAAATTTCCCTTTTTTCCTGTGATGCATCAAACACTTCATTCACGCACCGGCTGCACAGACACGATGTGCATTGCTTCGTAAGATTATTCTCACAATGAGTCTCTGTTCTCTCATCCTTCTGAGCGAGATTATTCTTCTGAGGGGAATACTTTCACTGCTGTGAATAGTTTGTAAAGCCTGCCTCATTGTGGTCAAAGTACAGTGCATCCAGAAAGTGTGCACAGCGCTTCGCTTTTTCTACATTTTGTGTTACAGCCATATTCCAAAATGGATTAAATTTATTTATTTCCTCAACATTCTGCACACAATACACCATAATGACAATGTGAAAAAGTTTTTGTAATTTTTGCAAATTTATTAAAAATAAAAAACCTGAAGAATCTCATGTACATCAGTATTCACAGCCATTGCTCAATACTTTTTTGATGCACCTTTGGCAGCAATTACAGCCTCAAGTCTTTTTGAATATAATGCCACGAGCTTGGCACACCTGTCTTTGGGAATTTTTGAATTTAAGATGAAATCAAGAATCTTTGCAGTACCTCTCAAACTCTATCAGGTTGGATGGGAAGCAACGATGTACAGCCATTTTTATATCTCTCCAGAGATATTCAATAGGGTTTAGGTCTGAGCTCTGGCTGGGCCACTCAAGGACATTCACCGAGTTGTCGTGAAGCCACTCCATTGATATTTTGGCGGTGTGCTTTGGGTCATTGACTTGCTGGTAGATGAGCCATCGCCCCAGTCAAGAGCACTCTGAAGCAGGTTTTCATTCAGGATGTCTCTGTACATTGCTACATTCATCTTTCCCTCTATCCTGACTAGTCTTCCAGTTTCTGCTGCCACCACCATGCTTTACTGTAGAGATGGTATTAGTACTCTAAACATAACGCCTGGCATTCACTCCAAAGAGTTAAATTTTAGTCTCATCAGACCAAAGAATTTTGTTTGGCCTGCCCCGGTTGGAAGAGGTGTGCCAGAGCGCGGTTCACTTGTGCTTTGGCGTGGTCTCCACTTTCCTTCCTAATCTGCAACTGCCTCTCTGGCTATACCACTAACTGTGCCCTCTCTCTCTCTCTCTCTCTCAAAAAAACAAAAAAAAACATTACTAATGCTTTGCTTCTTAGACTTTACACACCTGAAACTTGTCTATAGCACTTGTTCACTGCTGCTCTTATATTTGTGTAAATTGCTTCCTTGTCCTCATTTGTAAGTCGCTTTGGATAAAAGCGTCTGCTAAATGACTAAATGTAAATGTAAAATGGCATGGTATGCTTGTTTGTGAGTGCAAAACACGCCTGAGCCCGAAACTGAAAGCGAGATGTGACTTTTAAGGGACTGTTTGATATGGAATAATTAATCACTAGTACTGTTAAATAAATGCACACTGTCTTAAAGACACAAACCCCTCACTGCACGACAGCTCCACCTTCAGCAAACCTCCTAATTCCTGCAGCACGAGGACTTTATGATTGTTTATGAGTGTCAAAAGTGGCTGATCTGTTTGGCAAATAATTTGACAGCGTCACAGCATATCAAACGACTAAACCAATATAACTAAAGAAATCTCCACTGTGCTGAGCGAGCCGTCAGGGGGACAAGCGTCTTCTCCCTCGATCTCTCAGCATAGATGTCCGGCCAGCTCTAGAAGAGTCCTAATGGTTCCAAACATCCTCCACTTACGGATGATGGAGGCCACTGTGCTCAATGGAACTTTTAGAGCAGCAGAAATTTTTGTGTAACCTTTTCCAGCTTTGTGCCTTGAGACAATCCTGTCTCTGAGGTCTACAGACAATTCCTTTGTCTTCATGCTTGGTTTGTGCTCTGACTTGCCCTGTCAACCCTGGGACCTTATATAGACAAGTGTATGCCTTTTCAAATCATGTCCAATCAACTGATCTGACCACAGGTGAACTCCAATGAAGCTGCTGAAACATCTCAAGAATGATCAGTGGAAGCAGAATGTACAGCAAAGGCTGTGAATACTGATGAACATGTGTGTTCGGGTTTTTTATTTTTAATAACTTTGCAACAATTTCCAAAACTCTTTTTTTCACATTGTCATTATGGGGGATTGTGTGTAGAATTTTGAGGAAATAAATGAATTTAATCCATTTTGGAATAAGGCTGTAACGTATAAATGAGGAAAAAGTGAAGCGCTGTGAACACTTTCCAGATGCACTGTAGATGATTGAATTATTAAAAATGAAACTGACAGTGCAATATGGATTGTCAATAACAGAACATGATTTAGCCTAATAATGGCTACTCTGAAACTGAGATTATTTCACTGTCATTAATATTTTATTCAACAGACCAAGTTGTGTTTTGGCGCTGAAGCATATAAGTGGACCTTGTTTTAGGTCGAGTTTAGACAAGGGAATGTTTATTAAGTAAAACTGGCCTCCGACAGTTTAGTCTGCATCAAACCAGTAAAAAAAAAAAAAAAAAAAAATCAGGCTGGCTAAAAGGCTGGTTATTTTACCAATGACTAGGGTCAATAGTGGCAGTCTATTACAGATTTCAAAGACTAATCTTAATATTAAAAAAGGAAACATAAGCTGGACCACAACAGATCAATGTCATAACGAATGCTCAAATAACGTAGCCTAGTTTATTAGGTCTGTTATTTTACTAAGGAAGATCTATCATTTGAGTTTATCACCAGATTAATTGAATATTTTTACTCGATTACGGTTAATAAACGGATATTTTATTTACATATTTTATGTTTTTTGTCCTCATAGTTCACTGACAAGTTTTGTACAGTAAATATGCTCACACATTACAAGTGAGAGGTTTTGAATGTAGGGTGGATTACTTGATTTTAAAATAATTGAAGTAAACACACTATCTACTATCTGTGATTATTTATTGAACATCAACGCTGAAAAACTGAAACTAAAACACATTGCCTAAAATGTGGCTCTCTGCACCGCACACTCTTATCACCGCTACCAAGCCGACCAATAACAATGCGTGCACAACTGAATTTTTTTGAGTGGTGCGCGGGTATGCGAAGGCTGTGCTGGACTGTACACGTGCCCATGGCAGATATATAATATTAAAATAATATAATAACTATAAATCATCAGCCTTAACAGTGCGGGGTCACGTGACTCCACACACGGTAGGGAAAGTAATTGAAAAAATTGACCTGGAAACATTTGATTGATTATAGGTTCTGAATGTCGATTACTTTTCGATTAATCGCCCAGCACTAGGCATCACCATCAGCACTGGTTTGGCATCATCTGAGTCAAACTGTGACCAGCAATATTCCTCTTTTCACTCCTTTCTTCAAGATACATCTGTAGTTGCACGTGTTACCGCCCGGCGAGAAAACAAATACGTGTTGCACATAGGCATGGGCCGGTATAAAATTCTGATGGTATGATAACCTTGGATAAAAATATCACGGTATTGTGATTACAGCTTTAAAATATATTCTTTTTAAATGTCTGGGTAAAAACAAAACATTTTCCCTCTTTGAAAAAAAATATTTTGGAGCAGTAAACATGTCAGGCTAAATAATTAAATTGAATCACTGACTTCTGCTGTCTTCATCAAATCTTACACACCTTGAGAACGGTATTACAGAAAATCTCTAAACCTTGACTTTTCCAAAGCGTGGTAATACCTTAAAACAATTATCGTCCCATGCCTAAGTTGCACATTTATGCAGCAAAACCTAAAAAACACAAAATAAAAAGATGATATATTTTAACCGTTTAGCTGATAACATAATTATTTTTGCTGTGCAAAATGGATAAACCACTGAGCAAACTTTGATTCTTGCTCAAAATGATAATAAAATGAACAAGAAAAACACAATGAGCTGCTGTCTATATATTTTGTGAATTACGGCTTGTTATTATACAAACAACTTTTACAGCACATTAATAAATAATTATTTTTAGCTTTCAATTTTACAGCCTTTTTAACACAAAACAATGCATGATCCATGAGTTAACGAACAGAGATTTAACATGAACTAACGTTGTTTAACTTAAACAATGTTAACAAAGATGGATGATTACCGTAATGAATGTATTACTGATTGTTCATTTTAGTAAACACAATAAATGAAATAAATTATTTTAATGTTATCCATAACTCTACACTTTTGATTAACAGAATTACATGACTAGCACATGAGAAATACTACAGTAATTTATAGTAAATACTAAAGTGTTTTTCAACCATACTGTAACAAAG